>NW_008582033.1:0-672 GCF_000691845.1 Merops nubicus
CAGGGCTACGGCTTCACAAGGAGTGGATGGATCACCCCTGGGCACTGCGAAACCCCTGATCTTCTCCAAAGTGGTGCTTGGAGGCTTGTACACAACATACCTTGCTGCAGGGGGCAAATCCATCTCTTTGGGTATGGTGTTTCTCACACACACACACAAACGATGCTGCAGTATTTATTTCCTACCACTTTCATTTTGTTTTGTCCAGATTTTGTGTATTTCTGTGAGGATGTTTAGGCATTTAGTTGCACACTCCGTGTGCACCAGCAATGCACAACCTACCAGCACTAGCTGAGTCTTATTTGGAAAGTAAATGGTATTCAATACAACTCTAAAACATTCAGTTGGAACGGAGGTAGAGGGGACAAAAGAATTACCAATTCTGTTGCTTTCTTAGGGTGTTATTTCCAGTTCTGGCAAAAAGCAGATATTTGCCCCACTTAGTACCATTGATTCCTCCCTTCGCTGTCTTTCTTAGGTGCTCTCAGATCCATGCTCTAAAGCAGATTAGCAGGGTGGTTTGGGTTTAGCGACCTCATAACCTTTCCTGTGAGGCTGCAGTGTTTTGGTTGGATTTGGGACTGGGTGATCAGACCATTCCAGTGATGTGGCACAGCTGAGATGGAGTACACCCCAGTGAGGCAGAGAGGAGCGTCTTCCATTCCTCTTTCC
>NW_008582033.1:703-25444 GCF_000691845.1 Merops nubicus
GTGCCAGAAGAGCATCAAAATGGCCTCCTTATCAGAAAAGGTAAAGGGCACCTCTTTGACACTAGGTTCAAATGAAAGTGTTCTGCTCATGCTGGATTTATCAGCCTCTGCCAATGCCTGGATTTGGGCAAAGTTAGTTGTTGGCTCAGCTTCACATAATTGAAAGTCATTCTGATTTCTGCACTGTGGTGTAATTGCCTAAAAAAACACATTATTTGATGATTAAGATTCTGGAGTGAATTGTGTTCTTTTGGGTTCTTGCACTGTTTCTCCAACAGGGACTTGGTTTCAGCGGTGTGCAGCTGCTGGAGTTGATTTACAGTGCTGCGGCTGTGGCTAGTCATAAATAAATCCTCTTATATAGTTGTTATGAACACCTGTTAGATCATCTGTCAGCAAAGCGCTGTTCACATTTATCATGGTGCGGTAGTTATTTTACCTCAATCCATTTCCAACTGACTCGGCCTCCATCACTGGATTACTATTACCACACCATAATCGCTCGTTTCCACTCCATGTTACAACTTGCAGATAAAAGATTTCACTACTTGGCCAAATTTCATAAATAAAGGAGCAGTTCAGTGCAGTAAAAGTTTATTTTTGTCATCATTTGTCACCCCATTATTCTATAAATCAAATGGAATAGTGCTATTGCTAGCTCAGGCGTTGCTGTCAGCCCTAGGCATGGAAATGGTCCGTTTCTTCTTTTTAGATGAGATGACATGTCTTTCAGACTTAACTGGCTTATGGCTTTGTTTCACCCATTTTATTTTATCGCCCCTTCAGAAAAATCCTTGGGGACCAGAGAGACTAAAGGAGTAAAATGGAATCAGAAAACACAGTAAAACATGCTGCTTTAGCTGTGTTATGTACATTTCCCTCCCCTGCAATTATTCATTTACAAACTCCTCCGCAAAAATAATGGATCTGGATATAAACAGGCCCTCAATGCATTCTCTGGCTTTGCACAGATTTTATTGCTCATGTCAAAACCCTGGGACGGAAAGTGCTCCGGAGAGGGTGCTTCAAAGTCCTGCTAATGCTTCAGCTCCTAAATGGACTTCCCACCTGCACAGGGGTACATAGTGGGGTTGTGCTTTTGGTTTGGAGAGCTACATTGATGACTTGCGTTTCGGGGTCGGAACCCCCTAAGAAAGCCGTGCTGCACATTGTTATGCCACCTCACTACCAAAAACCTCAGGATATTCCCCCACACCTTCCCACCAGACACAACCTTCACAGAAATGTTGTTCGCTTTTTGGTTTTTGAAGGATTTCTCAACTCTGACTATAAAATCCATCCCTGGGCCATGCCTTGATTATTTGGCCCCGTGTCCATTACAGATGCTTGGGGTTTGCATGATTTATTGAGAAGTTAGGAGATAGATCTCAGACTAAATTTTGAAGAACGCAATATTCCTTGGTTTAAAAAAAAAAGCCAGAGAGGATGATGATAAAGGGATAGGGTAATAGAAAAGGGTTTATAGTTGATATTATACTTCTGAGTTGGTTCTAATTCAAGTTACATTCTTCATAGTCATTATGTAGCTCATAAATTCAATAAAGTGTTTTACTATTACTATAAAAATGACAGGAGGGGGGTTTTATGTTGTAAGTTTCGTTAGTTGCTCTTTCTGGTTTATGTTGAGGTTCTCAGGCCGTTAGGTCATTAAACTCCTTGGAGTCTGAAGGGCTCAGGCCCCTCCGATCCTTACTGCTGGTACAGCGCCTGCTATGTGGCAAATGGCTGCATGGTCAGTCTTTGTCACTGTCACCTTCCTTGTTGATGACTTTCTTCTGTTCCATTTTGGCTTTGTTTTTCATTCAGAAGCCCAGGTACCTGCCTTTGTGAGGAGGCAATGGGAGTTTCAGGGTAGCGTTGGCCCCACTTTGGACGTCATTTCTGAGCTCTGGACATCACTACTCACCTCTGGCTGAGGTACTCACACATGGAAACAGCTAAACTTTCTTATTGCAGTGGATCTTGCAGTGGCTATGGGAAGAGCCTGCTGCCAAAGAGGAATGCTGCACCGTGGAAACAAAATGCCTCTGGAGAGACCTTCCCAGAAAGACCTTCTGTGACTTTTCTCCAGCCAGCTGTGTTGTCAAATTATAAGCTCATCTTGGTTTGAGAGCCTTGTCCAGTTTGACTGTGGGCAAATGCTTGCAAACATTTGTGATTTCCTGGGAGGGTCTCTAAAGGCAAATTCAGGAGGGTTTTTGCTTTTTCATTGATGGAGGGGGGAATTTTTTTCAAAGGCCCTGTATAATTTCTGTTATTTCTGCTTCATTAGAGGAAAGAAGCATCAAATATCTTACCCTAGAGCCTTTGCTTCCTCCAGTTGTTTGCTTCGCACACAAATAATCTGCATGAAAACAGCAACTGCTAATTCAATGGCCAAAGTGCATCAGGACCCTAATCTAAAACCTCCCAATCCATCCAGCTGTCTGGCATTTGCTATTATAGGGCACCAACAGAGAAATGAGGCTGTGGCTTTATCACTGCACCCTGGGTGACAACTTGATTTTCTGCTTTCACCGCAGGCAGCAGCAGCCCAACATGATGGGGCTGTTAATTTGTGCATTTCATGGTGTCTGTCATGGGGCCGGGAGAGGAGGGTTTCAGGGGAAGGGAATGGAGCATGTCCCAGCCTCGGAAGCACCTGTCTGCATTGACGGCACAGAGCACTTCTTATTAGCGTGCAGGTCTCTAAATGCAGCCCCGGGATGACAGCCTGGCATTCCCAGCACCCACACAGTGTGACAGGCGCAGGCAGCCGGTCCCATTGTTTGCCCTTGATGAGCATGTCATTAATGGAAATGGAAGAAAGTGAGGGCCACATCAGTATTCAAATAGCCTCCATCCTCTCTGCCATTCAACCGCCTGGCTCAGGCGGCTGCAGATTTCCTTCTGCAGCTCCACTTACACATTTTCACAGATTTATTCCTGTTGCATACAAATCCCCTCCCCCCGCCCATGTGGCTCTGGCCCCAGGCCCCTTGACTCTCCTTGCATCCACAAACATGTTCTTCAGCATCATCTGATCTGCCAAAAATAAAGTGGGGGTTCTCTCCTTCCTCCCTGTTTTGTGAATTGCTGAGGTATCACTGGCAAGTGCTTGCTATTTGCAACCCAGGAAATGGAAGGCGCTGTTATTTAAACCTGAAGCATCAAGCCAGGGCCTGATGTATCGTTTGTAACATTATTTGCTCCCAGGCAACTATTGACACTTGTCTAGGTGACTTGTTTCTTTATAACAGAGTGCAATATAGTTCTTCTGGAACATTTTTACCTGCCGGGTATGGAGTAAGAGGCAGAAGGGGAAATAACTAAAAAATCTGTATTCCTCTTTAATGACAGTCTCACTGGAAACATCAGTAAAGCCACACTGTTCTCCATCAAAACTGTCTTTCCTCTGCCTTGGCAATAGCTGGACCATGGATACCTGGCAACAAATGCCCATCTTGCTGGGCTACACCATCTTACACTGTCTGTACCACCCTGATCTCACACGTGCAGTGTGGGCTCTTTGGCCAGGGGCCGTGTGTTGGCCTACTGTATTTTTATGGCATGGACCACAGGAAGATGCGTGTTGATAAGAACTGCTCCTGAGCGCTCCAGAAAAAAAAAAAACAAATAACATGGTATCATAATTCATCTGGTATGAGGAATGTGCCTTGAACATGCTGGCATCTGGCCAGATCTTAAATGTACGTTTCTGTGCTTTAGTTCTGTGTTAGTCTGTTTTTGTAATAATATAATTAGTGCTCACAGGGGAGGCTATTGACACTACCACCAGGATCAGTTTGCTCTTTGCCGTATTTCCAAATCATTCTCATTACACATCCAACTCGCAGGTCGGATGTGGTACCCCCTTGCCTTTTGTCTGCTCCTATCCTCTCCAACCACTGATTTAGCCTCAAATCTGAAGCTCTCTCCACTTTATTAGGCTGGAGTCAACAAAGAATGAATGCTGCTGGGTGATTTCCCAATGTTGTTCCATTCTGTAGCCCTCTTAACCTCAAGCAGCATGGGGAAAAGCAAGTCCAGAGATTTTCCACTGGTCAGTTCCAAAACAGATACCTCAGGGCTAAATAGCAGCAGCAGAGCTGTTCAAATACATTTCAGTAAGCAAAACCACTGCCAAAACACCGTCCTTCCTTACACTCCTTCTAAACCCTGCTCTGCACGCAAAAATTCTCTAGGAATGTGATAGCGTTGGGTCTTGGGTGCATTTGCCCTGAGAGGTTCTTTTCTTCCACCAGTGATTGTGGGGGCTGCCCCCGCACTCTGCTCCCTGCAGCTTGGCTCCCAGCATCAGTGCAGCAATGATGTCCATCTAGTTCTGGCTATGATCCCTGAGGTCAGGGTGGTGAAACGACTGGGTTCACTTTTAGGTGCCAAAGGCACGTCCAAGCACTGTGACCTGTGTGAGTGTGAGTGCACCCTCTTGCCTTGGCTCTCACTGCTTCCTCAGCTCATCTTCCTTTTGCTGACCAGTTATGGCTACAGAATACATGGCAGGATTGAGCCTTTCTGTGGGTGTGTACAGTACTTCGTGCAATAGTGCTCTGATTTCAGTAGGAGCCTCTAGGTGTTGCTGTAATATAAATAATATTTGTCTTTAGGGATTAATTCAAAGAGGGCAGTTGAAGTTGAGTGAGACCAAGAGAAGAAACCCATGAGTTATTTCTCATGTTTAGAATGATTAATAATTTCTGCATAGTTTAATAATTCAACAAATTGCAGAAATAGGCATTTAATCAGGCTGCCTTCAGCTCAAATTGAAAAAAAAGGCCCTTCCATTGTTGCCATTGGCAAGCAACCAAAGGCCAGTCTTCCTTCACCAGAAATGTACCTAGAAATGGCTATAGGGATATACTGATAACGTTAAAATTAATGTCAGCCGTGCTATTATGGCAAGTCAAGTATCCTTTTCCTGGGTCACAGCCACAAGCAACATTCAAACCAAAATAGGGGGCAAGTGGCTTACCTAGAAAATGCAAAAATATATTAAAAACCAATATATGAAAACTGTGTTCTAGAAACCAAAACGTCACCATCTTCAATATAAGAGTATTTCATGTAGCAGCCACCCAACCAACAGTGCTTTGCATAATTTATGTATCAGGGACAACAGGAAGAAGTTAAAAAACAGTAAATCCTAATCTGGAGGCATTGGCTGCTGTTCTGCTCTTAAAACTAAGCCCCCAACCTTTTAAAACCAATTTAGGAGATGCGATAGGTACGTACCTAACGTGGCATCATGAGGAAGAACATGCTAATGGAGAAAAGACATTTACATAGAAAAAGTTTACAGGGTACATTTTCAGAAGCCATGAGTAGTTTGAAATGCATTGCCTGTTACTGGAGAATGTAAACAGCAACTGATTTTCCTAGTTTGCTTCATAGTCCTCTACAAAGCAAATCCCTAGGCCATCTGCAGCTGGACACCCTAAAGGCTGAGACTAATCAAAGCATGCATCCCATGTGTACTTAAAGGCTTGCAGGTGAGGAGAGTCACCTCACTGCAAGCTTGGTCAGGAATGTCATAGTCTCAAGCACACTTTATCTGCCTAAGGTGAGATTGTGGCCACTCCATTTGTATCACCTTGACTTGCGGCGGAGCCATCCATATTGTGCTTTACTGCTTATCCTTCATACAGATTCTGTGGAGACGAGAAGAAGTCAATAATTTATTTTCTTTGGGGTTGAACCAGTCAAGGGTAGATTTTATCTTTGACTATGCAATTTAGAAAGTTTGTGGATGACAGCCAAAGAATAGTTCTGGATTTGTCAGCTAGGGAGCAGATCTGCCTGCATGCATACGCATATGAGGGCACATACAACAGTGCAGCAGGAGCAAGAGGACAGGTCCACAGTCAGCACGCAGTATTTTACCTTTACCAGGCTCGTGTGTCCTACCATGCAGGGATGATATCACTTCCCTTCTGTATACGGTACCACAAAGGTCCGGCTCTGTCACACAGTGGCGATATCATTCCTGAAGGAAGACAGTGTAAAAGACTTCAAGGAACATGCAAACTGTTGGTGAAATATGTAGAAGACCCTCGGGAAGATGAAGGAATAGCTTGTTTTCCATGCCCATGATGGATAGGAAGGAATGTGGCAAGGCTTGGTTTGAGGCACAGGAAAGCTCTCTGACACAAAGGACAGTGTAGACATGGAGTAGGCTGCCTGGAGAGGTTGTGGAGGTTCCAGTACAAGAAATCGTTACAAGTTAAGCAGATAATCTGTCAGGAATGACATACAGTACAGCTGATCCAGCTTTAGGATGCAAAGGAGCTGATTTCCAGTCCTTTTCTTTTTTTCCTGCAAATGTGTAAGGAAAGTTTAGAAGCTGGTTAGCCTCTCATCCTAGGTACTCCTTGCTTAGGTTTATGTACCTGGACAATGTCACTAGGGAACAAAAAAACCTTTCAGCTCTGTTGCTTTCTGCTTTGTTCTTTCCCATGCTTCCATCTTCTGGGTAAGTTTTTACCTTTCTTTTTCTCTGGTCTGTGGTCCACACAGTTACGAAGACGTGGTGTTGCATATGTTTTGAATTAAGATTACCTACTTTCCTGTGCTGAGATAGTTGCTACTAAGTGGTGGCCAGCAGCTACTGATTTTCCTACCACTATGAGCTGTCATCTCCTGCCTTTTCAGAGCAACAAAGCAATTCTGTGGTGGATCTCTTTAGCGCAGTATCTGCCTATTTTGCTGGCCACAATTATATGTTTATCAGGACTTGTAAAAGCTTTATAATAAACAATTAGGCAGTAGCATAACACTGTCTCTACTACTAATTTTCCAACTCACATTCCATCATACCTTTCTCAACAACATTGCCATGCTACCTCCTTTCTCAAGGCCCTGTTGGCAAAGCAGTTCTTTGCAGCTTGGCACCCATTTTGATTGCTTCAGCTTTTCTGTGTATCTTTCCGTTCAAAATGCTACAGTTTCTTTACCAAGCACCATATTTGGTATGTTCTAAGTAAACAATAAGTAAAAACCTGCTCTTTTTTTAAGAACCAGGCAGACATGATAATTTATGTTTGCTTTGTCAAAGGACTTCTTTTAACCATGCAGAGAATTTTTGGGGCTGAATTTCCAGTGTCTCTTTAATGTTTTGGGTGGGGTTTAAAAAAAATTGTTTTATTGCATATTTTCCTCCAAGACTTCATGCTTGCCTTCAGTTCTCATAATGTTTGGAGCACATTCATCCATCTTCTCTCACCATTTTTTCCTTCTGGAGCTCTAATAGCTGCAAGCAGACTTTTCAAGGAAGTCTCAGTTCATTGCTCCGCTTCTGAAGGCAACTCCTCTGACTGAGTTGCAGAGCACAAGGGAAAGAAAAAAGCTGCTGCTGATGCAATCCTTCCAGCAGCCTTCTCACCAGAAATGTGATGCTTACCAATATCTGAATGTAAAAGCCATACTGAGCACTCATGCAGCTGGTAGGGTGCTGTGGTATCTGGATTCACCTCCTAAGGGCACAGCACAGTTGTGTTATTTAAAAGATGTCCTTTTCACTCTGCACATCCTTCAAAGTGAAAGTTACTGTGTAGTGCTTCCGATTTGGTGTTTCGTTTCAGCTGCAGTTAGTTAGTGGGTTTTTGTGGCAGGTTGACCTTGGCTGGACAGCAGATGCCCACTGAAGCAGCTCTATCACTCCCTTCTTCAGCTCAACAGCAGAGAGAAAATACAACGGAAGGCTCCTGGATTGAGATAAGACAAGGATAGTTCACCCAACAATTACCATCACAGGCAAAACAAACTCGACTTGGGGAAACTGGTTTATTACCAGTCGAATCAGAGTAGGATAATAAGATATAAAAACAACTTCACCCCACCCCTCCCTTCTTACCAGGCTCAGCTTCACTCCCAATTTTCTCTACCTCCTCTCCCCAGAGCAGTGCAGGGAGAGGGGAAATGGTAAAATGGTAGCTGTGGTCAGTTCACCACACCTTCCCTTTGCAGCATCTTTCTCCTCACACTGTTCCCCTGCCCAAGTGTGAGGTCCCTCACACAGGACAGTCCTCCATGAATTTCTCCTACATGGGTCTTTCCCACAGGCTCCAGTTGTTCCTGAACTGCTTTAGAGTGGGTCCCTTCCATGGGGAACACTCCTTCCGGAACAGGCTGCCCCAGTGTGGTTCCCTCACAGGTTCACAGGTCCTGCCAGCAAATCTGCTCCAGCGTGGGCTCTCCATGGGGTGACAGCTTCCTTCAGGTGCATCCATTTTGTCTGAGGTGGGGTCCTCCACAGCCTGCAGGTAGATACCTTCTCCACCATCAATCTCTATGGACTGCCCAGGGACAGCCTGCCTTGCCATGGTCTGCCAGGGGATCCCTGCTCTGCTGCTTGGAGCCCCTCCTCCCCAGACTTCTTTACTAGCTTTGGTGTCTGCAGAGCTGTTTCTCTCACATATTCTCACTGCTCTCCCAGATGCTGTTGTGCAGCAGTTTTTTGCCCATCTTAAATATCTTATTACAGAGGCACTACCACCATCACTGATGGGCTTGGCTCCCACTTGGAGCCGTCTGGCGATGGCTCTGTCAGACACAGGGGAAGTGTCTAGCAGCTTGTCACGGAGCCACCTTGGTAGCCCCCCTGCTACCAAAACCCTGCTACACAAACCACATCCAGTCTGGATGAAAAGCTCTTTCTCATGCACCTGTAGACCCACTGTAAACGTGTATGCTTTCTTCGCTGTCTGCTGTGTGAAATACCTGTCATTTTGACTGGATTCATGCTAGTACAGATACAGGGGAGCCAAACAGACTGAGAGGATTGCTCAATGGCACAGTACCCAACTGTGGCAAAGAAAACAGGCAGCTCTAGGACTAATAGCTCAAAAGTGTGAGAAAAATTATCAAAGTGGTCACTAAACAAACCTAAATCAGAAATTAAATGCCTTCACTGCCTTTCTTTTTTAAAGGAAAAATAATACGTGTTATTTAGATCTTTGTAGTGTATCTACAGTCCTCTGTGTTTCTCATATGACACAGCCCTATCTGGGTGAAAGGAAGGCTTCTCCACTTGTATTTACAGCCAAGATGTTACATGTACTCTGACATATTTCAATATACATTTATAGTTTACTTTTTGATAGTGCTTTTATGGAATTTTAAATAAAAAGTATTATGCCTTAAGCATGTGATACAGTGTCCTTTTACACTATGTCTTCCTTGTGTCATCTCATGGGCAGTAGGATTTGTGTTCTGAACTGTGTGTAAAATATACAGGGAGGGGGAAGCGTGGTGAGGTTTTTTCCCCACCTGTGTGGAAGATCAGTTCCATAAGAAGGTGGAGGTCATTTTTTATGGACACACAGTTGTTACGGCAGATGTATCTTGATAGCTGCTTTGGGACTGGGATAGCCTTGACCCACCCACTACTTTGTCTATGTAAGTTTTGGAGTTTCTCTTCTGCTCGATTCTTATAAAAAAAACAAAGACAACCACACAGACTTTAATTTTGTCTTGTCATGGGAAGGACTGTTCTTCTGGAAGCCCACCAGGGGAGATAGTTCTTGTGTTGCAGATGATTTAGCATGACTTTCTGTTTCATACCATTGACAGCTTTGAATATTTTGTGAATAAGCGAAACACAATTTTGGCCTGTTTCTGCTGGGTTTTGTGCATTATTTAAATACTAAAGGCATGTGAAAACATCTTCCTTTATTTAAGAAAAAAACACATTTTTATGCAAACTAAACATATGGCTTCTTTCAGATCTTATATGTAATATTGCACTCCTCATTATGATGTTTTTGTTTCACTATTTTCTGTATTCTAGTATTCTGACTGTATACCTTGATATTTATTTTTAATGAGATGCACTTCTGTTCTTTCACTGCTTACTAACACTTTAATTTGAGAAGCAGTTTTCACTAGCCCTGCAAATATCCAATGTTCTTTGCAAAGTCAAGTCCATTTCCTGCAATAACCTTGCTCTGACCTGTTATCAGTTATATCACAAATTATTCAGTCTCTAATTGGTTCATCTTTTAACTACAAATTCACATGACTTAGCTTTATTACATAGCTGTGTGACAAGCTTGTGTGGATCAAAGTAGTCTTACATTATTAAGGAACTTTCTCTACCAGCTCACAACTCCCTTTGTTCTACTGCTTGAGTATATACTTATCATTATTAATGTAGGTTTTTAGATGTACTGCTGTCATTCCTAAAGGTTCCAGTTGTGTTTTAGGCCTCACCATGTGGAATTTTGTTTTCGCATGGAGAACATGAGGTATAACGGTATGGAAGATTTTCCTCTCTCAAGTTATTAACACTCTGTTTTCTCAGAAAAGAGACTATAATTTTTTACTCCCCTTAGCCATGTCCTAACCAAATAGAGAGATGAGGTTTACTTGGTATCTATTTGTTGTCCCCCTGACGCCTTGCACTTTCAACCTAAGGCAAGGTCTTAGCACCTGTTTTTAGTAAGAAATGAACATATAAACCAGACAAAGGCCCTACAGAGAAGGACTTTCAAGGTAGTTCTTAGTCCAGGCCAGTACTCAAACATAACCATCTGCAGTAAGTGCGCATTGAAGCTGGACAGCTAAAAAGGACTTGTGTCTCTTCTACAGTCTCCATAGAGAATTCTTTTCATTAAAATGAGGAAAAAAGATGATTTGTTATCTTTTCCCATGCAGAACGTTATATTATCTGCCCTGCTAATGATTTGTGTGTTGGTAAGATTCCTACCCTTTATTCAGACCCATGGCCAGGTCTCTAGTGGCTGCTCAGGATGCATCACAAAAAGGGAGAAAGAGTCTTTTCCTTGATGCAGCCACCACCTAAAACAATGCTCAAAGGAGAAAAGCTATTCAGGCAGCCCAAGCATCCATTCATATTGCTTAGGGTTTGTTGTGCTGCAGTCTCTCATCTCTCCATTAATTAATGGTGAAAATACATATAACTAGGAAAACAGCAAACGTAAGCAGGGAATTAATTTATTTTTCATAAATAGGGAATGCCTCATCAGTAGAAAAGCAAAGGCTTGAAGTGTCTCTTCATGTTCTAATTTTTGTTCTGAAGCTGCCTGTTTGGTTGCTTTCTCATTTCTTCTATTTAAACCAAACAACAATCAATTTATTATGACATTAAAAAAATATTGTGGCTAAGGCAGAAAGTACTTTTGAGAAAGATTCAAGTTCAGCAGCTGGAAATGAGGGGGAAAAAATTGGGACTACACCAGTCTAATTGATTTTGTTATAGAACAAAATTAGCTGAAGCCAAAGAGCAGTAAAATGCACTCACCTTTATTGTAAGCATTAGAAGCTGTGCTAAATGAAAGGGAAAAAAAATCTACTCTTTGCTCATGGCACAGGGCATTTATTAGAAAATAAAAATAATTAGTTGTAGAAACAACAACTGAATTGTGCAAAGTGTTTTGCCTGGATTCCAGGAATGGTGGCTTTCATGAGGCCCTAGACCTCACAAATGCTAAAGCAGTTCTTAAATGGGGCTTAATAGGATATTTTCACTTTCTTTCAGCTCTTTGTTCTTAAACATGTAGGTACCCTGGAGTGCACACATTTAATTTAAGCAAGTTTTATGCAAATTCATCTCCTGTACCTGATGAATATGCTACTAAATATACAGCAACTCCCTATCAGATTCTCACACAAGAAATCAGTAGCCTCCAAATCGAATCAGAGGCCTATTTGCTTCTTGTGCTCTGCATTACAAAAAAGGATTTTAATTAGCCAAGAGGCAATGTTCCCATTGCCCAAGAAATGCAACTGGAATCCTAATTTCTCCACCACATCTAAGAGTAATTAACTTCTAGGAAAAAAAATGTTTAGCAAGCCACTGTTAACTGGAGTTAGGAATAAGACCAGCCACCATGTAGTAACTATCTGATAGGCTTTAAGCTTTCGGTTGAAAATAGTGGTTTGATTTCAAAGGTGCATCGTTCAAAAAGGAGGAAACAAATACAGCTGTGCCAGTGTGATTTTTCTTTTAGAGATGCACTGGATCATTAGAAGTTGTTTGGAGTTCAAGTTTTGCTCTGCTTTGCTTCTCTTGAGGCGCAACATGGCAAATGAGTCACAGATGGACCATCACCTCAAAAAGTATCAAAAAGGTGAAATCCACCATTAGAATTGCTGTCATAACCCTGCTAGTACTAGACTAAGGGGCCCTAATGCTTCAGGCCTTCTCAATCTTGCGTAGCTAAGCAAAAATGAACAAAGAATAACCTCTGTTACCTTTTGAGCTCTTTGTTATATTTTGATCTGCTTAGAAACCATAACAAAAGTAATTTCTTTAACACCTGAAAACGGAATCCAGGAGGAGTGAAGTTGGTGTTGCTGCGAGGCTTTCTTTCATTCGTTTCTGCTTTTCTTTACATTTTATTTGTTGGTTGTGGTCTTCCTAAAACAAAAGATGAGTATAAAATTACAAGAAAATAATTTCATGTCCTAATACCTTGTCAACTTATGGAACTTTGACCTGAGTTTAAATCCAGGGAAATGTTCATCCCATTTTTAAAGATTCTTTCAAGTAATGCATGTGGATGTGCACATATGTTTGAAGTAGCTTGCTTTTTTTTTGTGATAAGATTTTAGATGCTTTTTTTCTCCAGCATTATTGTCTTTTACTGTTTGGGAAACAGAAGGAATTCTTCCTTCCAGCTGTCTTTTACCTGCTTGTTTTAATTATTTCTATCTCTCTTCACCTCTTCTTATCCTTGCTAGAATATTTCTGCTTGTTGTCACATCAAAACGCAAAGACAGCAGAACAAAAACTAGACAATTTACAGTTTTAAAATTTCTCAATGTTAAAAGTTCAGACAAGGGCTGATATCCTCTGTGGGTTGAATGGAGAACTCCAAAGACTCTAGGGAGTTCCTACCCTTATAGCAGGGAACTGCTAGCCTTCTCTGTTGTTATCAGTCCCACAGCTGATAAAGAGGCTTGGTGGCCACTTCCAAAACATTTGAAGTATCATTTTAGTTTCCAGCAGAGCAATTGTCCACTCTGTAAGAAACAATTATGACACTGCATAGCAATTTAGAGAACACGCTGAATGGTCTTGGAGACAGGGTGACTGAACAGAACGTGGCCTCCTTCAGTTCAGAGCTGAGGCCCACTAAGGACACTTAGGTGATTGCAGGATGCTCTGCTTGTGAATACAAATAGGAATTTGATCATGAAGGATCTAACTGTTTCAAATTGAAGGAATTTTCAGACTGCTAACGGTCAAGGCAGCTAACATTTAGGGAGCAGATACTTGAACTGTCCATTCTGACACTCACTCAAATATTTTTCATTGCTTAGTGTATGGTCCGCATCTCAAAAGGATGATTTGACAGTGCTAAAGTGTTAAATACACCTTAAATTAGGAATAAGTTCGCACTCATTGGAGTAAATCTGGTAACCTTATAATGCATAAAGTCCTCCTGGGTACCTTGGCAGGACCTCACATAGCAGAGAGATGCTGTGAACTTTATGGACCTTGTGGTAATTCTCACAGTGAAGTCAACATTAACGACTGCAGAAGGCAAATCTTCCAATGTTGGGGTGTCCAGCAGGTAATCTATCACAGGCCAAACAAGAAAGAAATATTTAACAAGTAAACAGAAATCAGTTCTCCATCCCTTTACTCTTCTTACTATTGTAACATTGACTGACTGTACAAAAGTGGTATACAAACATCTCAACCACAGCTTGTTGTGGAAAGCATTATGTAAGTGATGCATCTGAATAATAGACGAAACAAGCATCTAAACATCCACCCAGAGTACGCTGTTGACTTAATTTTGGCTGCCAGGAAAACCTATATAAAAACTGTAAAGGTAGCTAGTTAGTCCCTAAGAGGGAACTGAACCAAAAGACAAAGTAAATTCTCTTATTTCAGAGCAAATCCATGAAACAGCTACAGTTGTACCTACTCCAATATGCTGCCTAATGAAAAGTCTTCCAGGTCCTGCTACAGATTTGTAAGTGTGTCAGTGATAGCAATGATTCCATAGGAAAGTAAAAGTAACAAATATTTCACAATTGAATATCCAGCCAAAAAAGCATGTGCACGTGTTGTGAGAATAAATAATCTTTGTTAGAATAGTGTTGCTATTCTGAAGGAGAAAAATCATTGTATTTCTTATATTGTCCATCTGATCTAAATCCAGATCAACTGATCAAATGTCAGTCAGGACAACATATGTCTTGTTTACTGATTTACCTAGAATCAAAGAAGGGAGAAAACACATAACTGGTTCCCTAACTGAATCACACCATTAGATTTATTATTGAAACCATGAATGAATTCTGAATGCCCAGTTACTTGATGCTAAACAAATATTTTTTTGTTCTGCAACCATCACTTGCAATAAAACCAGGCCAGGAGCTAAAGCTTGAGTTTAAATGTGTATCTAACTGTGTAAGAAATATGTACAGTTTGAATTCAGGTGTGTTTTTAATATCAAGCAGCAACTGGAAAGCTTGGCAAATAATTGAGGAACCAACAAGATAAACAGCTGTCAAAACATATTGTCCATTGTGACATCAATATTCCAATGCAGTAATAAAATTTGGGATTAAAATGATGTTTCTTTCATTAGAGACAAGGAAGAACAATAAGAAGACTGTAATACCATATTGTCTGCACGTCTAGACTAGCTCACACAGTATTCAGTATATGTGGGCAAAATAAAAGAAATGTTAGGTCCACCCAAATAGTCTAAAACTATCGTATTTTTCATATGTACCATATTTATAAAAGGAAGGAAAAAGGCAAAAGAAGATTCCTTACATAGGGAATAAATTAATAATTTAGTAATTATCCTTCAGAGGAGAAAGACATAATTTTATACATGAGGAGCTAAAGCTTTTATTTGTTGTCTCACTAAAACACTAAAATTTTGAGCACATAAAGCATATTCCACTTTCTATCTGCTAATGTACTAAGCTTTGTGATGAGCACACTATATATTTTTTATTATATGGAGTTAGGGTCCAGTTGAAAACTTCGAGATTTACATTTTTATCCCACATTGACCTTTTGGCTTCACTCCTTAATTAAGCAAGGCATGGTAAAGAAAGAGAATATTATGAGGTGGCTGGGTCCCCAGGGCGTTATGAGGTACCACACACTGTTAAGCTATCTCAAGACAACCATGTTCTCTAGAGTTACTTTATTGCTATTATAAAAAATCTTTATTATGGGGGAAAATATGTATTTTTATGCTAGAAGAAGATGAAGATGACAGTTTAGGATGTTGAATGGTAGTTTCAGCTGAGCTTTGTGCCCACAGAGACTGTAAAACATCGAAGACTGGGCGGCCTTTGATTGGCTCCTTTGGATCCTAAAGGGGTAGATTAATCTTTGTAAAATTCATAGTTGGAACATTGTACCATTAACTGGCACTTTCCAGTTATCAAGACACTTTATGAAACTGAAAAAGTCCTATTACACTTGCTAAAAAGGCAACTTTGGGGGTGTGGCTCTCATGAAACCATTTCATCTCTGGAGTATTAGATACTTCCCACTGTTCCCCATGCTTGATAAAGCCCTAGAATGTGGATCTTCATTGATAATTTCTATCAGTTTCTTCTCTGTTAATTACACCCTATCTAAGGACCCAATCATACAGCATGCTGAACTTCCTCAATCTTCTGTCTTTTTCAGTTGAAATTGAGGATGTATTTAAGCCCTTGTGGGACCAGGCCTTAGCTCCTCATTTT
Source organism: Merops nubicus (assembly GCF_000691845.1). NCBI lineage: Eukaryota > Metazoa > Chordata > Aves > Coraciiformes > Meropidae > Merops > Merops nubicus. The sequence continues at coordinate 16,412 of NW_008582033.1, forward strand.
TTAAATCATGCCTGTTTTTCAAGCATGATGTCTTATTTTTAACCTCTGTAACATGTAATGCACACAAAGGAGTTGGTATCTTCCCAGCAACTGAGGGGAGTGAATACACAGTGTTCCTGTTGGTTTTAAGCCTCCTGCAGTATTCCTCTATGAGGAATGACCACTGGGTATCAGAAAACACGCATATATTTACAGAGCTCAAAAGGCTGTCCTGCTTTGAAGAGCTATTCCAGGAACACAATGATTACTCTAAGGGACTTAGGCTCATGAAGTGCTCCTTGTAGTAAAACCATATTAATGCCCCGTGGACCAAAGAAAGATACAGAACAGACACATGTCTTTAAGACCAGATATGGCCTACGTGACAACACATTGATTTATGCCCACCACTGTTCTGAGACTGGCTTAGAGATATTTGATTTACGATGGATAGATTGCCTTCTGTTAAATAAAGTCCTGGGTCATTGTCCATAAACCTAAACCGCATATCACAATCCCAATGCACTGCTAAAATACCACTGTGGATTTCATAGTGCCTTATTAAGCTCTGTAGTTCAAAGATTAATAGTTAAAAGGGTAAAAACCTTTGTGCAAACAACTAACAAGCTTCTAAAGCTAATGACATTTAGCCCTGCAAAGTACTCAAGAGCCGTTTTTCAAGAAGCTCAAACACAAGTGACATGACTTGGTCAAAAAGAGTGCCCATTGGCCCCATCCCCACACCTGGTGGATTAGGAAAAAAACCCAGCACTCTAATTTTTCAGATGATCCAGGATGCTGATGACACCTTCCAAGTGAGCCCAGGTGTTGGGAGACTTGGCAGTGTTGTGGCAGGTGGTGCTGTTCCTCTCCCCCAACCAAGAAACCGCACCACTCACTAGGAATTGCCATCTTTAGGAAGAGACATAAAACTGAGGCCTTGACCAGTTGCAGTTATTAAAGGTCCCATTGCACTTTCCACAAGATTAACTGTGTTAACCACAGCATCCTGGCAAATTGCATTCTGTCTTCCTAAATTCCCTCTGTAGTTTCAACTGGACAAGTTAATCTGCGCTTCCTGTTTTAGGGAGACATACAAATGTTGCTGTGGTCGGACATATAACCGCTGTATTTCATCCCAGGGTGGCCCTGCTCCAGTGAAAGCCAGTACAGATGGGCCAAACTGCACGTGGCTGCACTGGTGCCCCAAGGAGGGTGGATAAGGATGGCACAGTTGTGTTTCCAACCACATGACTCGAAATGGAGAGAAGAATGGACTCTTCAAAACTGACCGCTGGTTGCAACACCAGCAGGTGATAGCAGTGGTTAATTGGTGGGACATCCTGCTGAGCCACACGAGCATCTCCATCTGTCCAAGGCACAATGCCATATGGGCCATCCCTTGGAGTAGGTGTTTGTGGCTGCCCACCACACTGCAGGCTTCCCACCTGGTGAAACTCAGTCCTAGGATTTTAGCTCTGGGCTGGAAAGGCAGAGCAAGAGAATGCAGTGATTTTGGTGTGGTTCTAGATAAAAACCCTTGGGGTCTGATTCAGAAATACCCTTCTTGTGTGAGCGGCTCTTTCCAAGGCAGGCTGGAATGAAGCTCTGTGTGAACTATGTGGTCCTCTTACAAGGCAAAATTTGCAGCAAGGTGACCCATTGTGTGAATCAGCATAGCTCATGCCTAGCTTCCACTTTTCTCACAGTTTTGAGGATTGGTAGCTAGAGTAAAGGTTAGTGAAATTACAGTCTTTCTACCTTTAATTCTTCCTGCTGTTTCAGTTGGATACTTCCTTTGTCACTTCATATCCCAAACTATTGTGTTTTATTGCTGGAAAATGTGTGTTTCGTTTCAGTGATTGGGGAATACACACACATGCCATTGAGTGTAATGCAAGGACATTATGTGATTGTAAGGAATGATTATTTTTCTGCTTATCTAGAGAAAATAAAAGTGACTATTAACATCTTCATAACTAGATTGGGAGTAATATTAATATTTCAAGACCATGAGAAGACTGAACTATAGTATGGAAATAACTTGGCTGGGTGATCAGGTATTTAAAACAAGCCAGGTGTCAAGACAAGAAACATATAATTATCATGAAATAAAAAAAAGTTTTAGAAAAATAAAACACGTTCAGTTTTCCAGTTTCTGGCATCTCCACTGAAGATTGTAATTCCTTTTTCTACATCCCATTCCCCTTGTACCGAGTGTCCCCTTGGGAAGAGGGGCCCAAGAGCCTTTTCTAGGATGGGACACGATATTACAGCTTGGTTTGTGCACCAGCATCCTTAATATTTCCTTCCTTTCAGAAGCAAATAGAGCGTACCCTTATCTGAATGCTAATTTCCTAGTTAAAACCCTCCCTTGCTGACAAGGGACTGAAAGAGTTTTAAATCACAGATGTAGAGTATCAAATGCAATAATGCTCTTGCAATAGTGCATTGAAGCCTCAATTAATTAACCCTTGGGCTAAGTAGGCAGGTACATGGTGGTGGCCACAGGCGGTGGATGGATGAGATTTAAATGGGCATCTCATTTCCTCAGCACGGAACATGCCGTTTGGTTCAGAAAGGAGTCATTTTACACACTCGCCTCATTTACGCTCAGCTTTAATCCCTGTAATTCCACCTGAGATCCAAGCAAGAATGGGAAAAGAGAGTGAGGTGCAAAAGGCTACAGAGCTGGGCTTTGTTTACATATGTTTCCCTGGGGACATTCCCCTAGCAGAGCTGGGGCTTCTGGCCTTTTCATCGGGCTGTGGGGATCCAAAGCAGTTGTCATATGGAAATGGTTAAACGGAGATTATGGGGAGCTCTTCACTGCAATCCACCACGTTTAGAGCCTGAAAAGTAAGGAGAAGGGAGAGGAGGCTGGGAAAAGGGGCTGCAGCTTATTGCAGCATCCGTCAGGATGCAGCAGGGACTCGATGGCGGAGGGGCAGTTTGCAGAGGCCACAGTGGTGTGGGCCTCCCGTGATACCACAACGGCAGGGGGCACAAGGGCACCTGCCACTTCCCCTTCAATGTCCCCTATGGCTGCACGTTCATGTATGATGTAATTCATGTTCTGTGGGTGATGTAAATCTCTGACACCCCTCTGGCTGGCTTTCACATGCGTAACGTGAACGCTTCCCTACCAAGAAAGGGGACACAATTCTGCCACGCGTCAAGGGAAACAAACTAGTGCTGTACAAATAAAAAGATTCTCCAGTGATTTCTTTGAATCACTTAAAGGCTTTTAATCAGGCTGTGCTTTGCTTCTCTTTTGTGCTTGCTTTCTGTGCTGTTGTGCTTGGTCCTCCTAATACAGGGATCTGCTTGCAGGAGCTTGTGCCAAAATTTTAAGCAAATGTTGCAGAATATTTATGGATAATGAATTTTGAATTTATAATAGTTATTGCACAGGAAATCTGATATCTCACCAATGCGCTCCTTCAATCAAGGATATGCAGGCAAGCACATGAGTTGTGCAACCAATTAACCCAGGTAGAATTTAAAATACTGATATATTTGCAACAAACGTCACCTGAATAAGACTGGGAATTGTTCACAGAAATGATTCAGTGAATGGCTAAGAATAATGAACTGATCTTTAAAAAAAAATAAAAATCAGGATCTCTTCCTTACCAGGCACTAAGTATAAAAATGCAAAATGGGTCGCATTATTCATTACAGTTACATTACGTGCCTGGCTCTGCTAAAACAGCTGCATACAAGGTAGCGCTACTCCTCTGAAGGTATATAAAGAAGGTTTGAGAGAGGGTCTTATTTTTAAGGATATCCAGGTTGCAGTGTGGTTGTATGAAACCCTACACACTGGTGTGTGTTTGCTCCTACTGTGCGTAGCAGTGCTGCAAGGGTAACGCCGGACTGTTCCTGGGGGGACTGTACGGACAGCACGTGGGTATTTCTCCAGACCTCTCCCTGTACCAGACAGCCCCATCTGCAGATAAACCCACCCGGCACGGGTGTAAGGTGAGAAGATGCCCCATGGCCCCACTTCCCTCCTGCCCGCACTGCTGGCTGCTGAGGTCAGACACATTCGTCACACCTGTGGGCCACTGCCATTTTGTGCACATCACCTGAGTCCAGTGGCATGGGATGAGACACTACCAGGGGGCCACCAGTCTCTGCCCCCCCGTCCCACCTGTCACCCCCACTGGGCCATGGGACTCTCCATCTCATTTCCCTCCACACGATTTACCATCTGTGAGCTTGTCTTTAACCTAATAAAAATCATCTCGCTTTTGACTAACAAGAAAAGGAAACAGTGTTCATTGTGGGGTTTGGGGAAAATGGCCTCACTAATCTGCAGGATGAGAATGGAGTGATTTATAGGTGGATTTAACTGTGGGCCATGATTAGGGGGCTGGTAGTAAGTGCATTAGATGTCTAAGTGTGGCAATAGAGTAAATAGGCGTTTTATTTATCGCAGTGCCAGGGGCGAGCGCTTCTCCAAATTGAAATATAGCAGAGTTTACACTCCTGATTAGGGCTTCAAGCGCAGAGCCCAAGGCTATCAGCGAGCAGAAACAACGCTCGCTGACACCTAATTGTCACTGGATTAATGTGCAAACAGGGACAGCAAACAGCAACAACAAATAACCCGATGTCAGAGCTGCTGGTGGCAGTGTCCACTAAGTGACTGGGGACCAAATTGAAGTTTATATCTCAGAATCTGTTGAGATCAATGCATCAGCCGGGTAGATAGGGCTGGAAATATTTCACTGTTGTATGTGTGGTGTGCATTTACATATGGTACAGGTGTGGAGGTAGCTACAAAAAAAAAAAAAAAAAAAACTTATTTAAGTATCAGAAACAACCTAGCCAAAAAAGGATTAGCTTTCGTGCTTGGTGTGGACCATATGTGTGGTGTGTGTTGTACTGCCAGGTTCCAGCAGAGGGTCCCCCTCCAGAAATCCATGTCCCTCTATGAATGCCCCCAGACTCCCAAAATTAATACCTTATGAAGCAGCCCAGCATGTGTGTCTGTAATAAAAGAAGCAAGGTTTGTAAGGAAAATAAATATATTTTATTGAACCATCTGATACTGCATGAGGAAAGGACAAGCATCTGATCTCAGAAACCTCTCCTTATGTAGTAAAATACATAATCCATACGTGTGAATCCATATGCCTCAGAAAAAGGAACTGCTCCATTCTTTGAATTATTAAAGAATATATGTATCCCTGTTGTTATATGGTGTTCACAAATATGCCCATCGTTAGCATGTATATCATATAAAGCTACATACCATATGTCTGTGAACTAAGTATAGGCAATATTGTTCAATTTATTTCCTTTATGCTTCATAGCCATTCAGGTAATTTACGTGAATAAGGTCTTTTTCTCTATGATCTTGTGACTTTCACTAGCATCACCATATAAAATTTTATAACCCTGTTTGTGAATCAAATCATTCCCACAACAACTGATTCAATCTGGGTCACCACCTGTCCAGCTTTGGACCAGAGGAAGCAGTTTGGGCATCTGAGCTCTGATTTTTCCACTTGTGAATATTGGTTTGGTTTGCTTGCTCCAAGATATTTCTACTCGAGATCTCACTACTGCTGAGAAATTCTTCAGAGGTAAGACAAAGAAAAAAAAAAACCCTGTACTGTTCATTTACAGTAGCCACATTCTTTTAAGCTAAGAAATTAGCATAATTTCCTTGGAACAAACGAAAGTGATTAAAAATGAACCTAAAAAAAAATGGAAGAATAGGTTAGCAGCCAAGGAGTCCACACAGTCAATCTCCTTTTTTTTTTTTTTTTTTTTTTTTATAATTAGCTATTGGAGGAAGAAAAGTCACAAATATATGATTTATGTCTCTAAATGTATTTCTAAAGTTCTTAAGTTTTATTGACCATGAAAGTTGGTCTTTCCCTGTGTTAAGAACTGAAGAAGCTATAGCGCTAGCTAGTAGTTCAATGGTGCAAAGTCTTATGATTTAATCTTGACATTTGCAATTTTTTGCTGTAAAATATTACTTTCTTTATTTCAGGACTTTAGTGTAAAACCTCGTAATTTCCTTTAAGCTCCATTTGATTGTCAATTGCACAACTCTCTCCAAAGCTTAAAGCTTATGATTTTCATACACATATGATTTATGTCTTGCACCACAATATAATGTACTTTGGTGCAAAGTCTACATATTTCTCTTGTATCCTGATCTCTCCTGCTTAGATTTTTTTGTGTGTCTGACAGTACTTGGGTATATGAGCTTTGAATTTTTTGTAGATTCATTTAGAAATATTTCAAATACCCATATCTGGGATTGAACCAGATGCATATCTGATCTACTCTGCTTAATGAGTTCCAGGAAGCAGTGGTCTTGCTATCGGCATATTTGGAGAAGGAATGGGATCAATTTTCAATATTGAAACCAGTCCAATAGCAATTTACACAGAGTTCATTTCAGAGATTCAAAGCTGCACAAGTTTATACTGCAAAATTGCAAACATTTCAGGTTTTCTCTTAGTTCATTTAGAGTCAGTAAATCATAAAACTGGGTTTGCAACAGGGAAGTCCCAAGTTCATTTTACTAACAATATGCTTGATGAATTCAATGTATTTTTAATCCAAGTGTAAAACTCTAAGGACATCCAAGGTGCTGACTAGAGCATGAAAATCTAAATTAATGCTCTGCCAGAATGACAGTACTTAAACAACCAAAATATCACCCACAGGCATTAGGCTTTCTGTGAATTTCATAACCTATATATTGTTATTGTAAAGATTGTGATTTCATGCAGAAAATAATTCACAAATCATAATTAACATCGCTCCCAATAGATGACCAAAGGCTTTAAATATACGTTTTACATTTTGCTGTTTAAAAAAGCTATACAACCCCATAATATATAATTACTACAGATATATATCACAAAATGGCCATAGTGTTCAATATAACAGTAAAGACTCATAAATCAAGGGATAGTTTTTCTTAACTGTAAGTAATGCTGATATTTTACATTTTAATTACATTAAAGCTGCCAGTTAATATCCTTCAGGCACGTAGATCCACGTGTGTCCACGTACATAGCCAATGGACTATTTGAAACAGCTCAGAGCTGGAAGATGCTCATTTATATAGACTGTTGCAAAATGGGGCTGTTTCCTTACTTGGGCAAAGTGCCCACTGGAAAGAACAGGAATTCTGCCTGAACAAGGACTGCACAATTAGCAGTGAAGCATGCCAGTCAGAGTGTTTTGCACCAAGGAGCTCTGAATAGCGCTCACCCCCCAAAAATGAATATTAGGGCACTGGGACATAAGACGTGAGAATTTAGAGCCCTTCCCCAGGAAAGGTTAAAAAAAAAAGAAAAAAAAGTATGTTTATTTTTAGTGGTAAGAAGCTCAATCCAGCAGTGAAGGACCACACTGCACCGCCTTGACTGCGGGTGGAGCCTGCTGCCACGCTCCGCACAGGCGCCGGGCTGCCGGCCAGCACAGCCAACTGCGGGACTGGGCCCCAATCTATTCCTCACCAACAGAGCCGGCCGCAGAATTAAAGCTTTCAGCCACAATTTTCAAGCTGATAACACATGGACACAGCAATCCCACCCACGTGACAGCAATTGCAGCATTCAGGCGCTAGGTTGTAGGCTCCTCTGGGCAAAGACTTTTTGTTGTGTTTATTTATAAACCATCCAAGTGCATCTATCATGCTGTATGGTTGATAATAATGAAGAGATGCTTATGGCTCCCAATACAGACACAGCAAGGAAAACACTGGGAAGTTTCGGGAGGAATGAGAAAAAAGTGAGAAAGCAATAAATTGCACTTAGTTCACTGAACTGTGGAAGAAGGAAAAACAATAAACCACCAGCTTTAACAAACCCTTATTGAGACAGTGATTGCTCTGTAACAGACTCGGTTGTGCCATGCTAACATTTGCTCATTAACCAGTCATGAATTTGTGTCACACATCAAATACTAGTAATGAAACAAAATTAAAATAATGGTTTGCCTTTTAGCCCAAATACATGAACATGCCTACACAAACATTTTAAACATCACAGTAAAATACTCATTTGGACAAATGTGAGTTGAGGATTGGTTTAGATTATGGCAGGGTTCAAGAAAATATCACCTTAAAAAAAGAAAAAAGGACTGGTGTGTAAAAAGCACAAGAAAATAACAAGCTTTTCAGTGCTCTAGGGCTGCCAAATTACTCTGCCAAAGCTCCCATTACGGAAAAGTGGGCTGAAGCAGGAACACAGGCTTGGCCCTGTTGTGCATTCGTACACAACCAAGTGTCATGTCACAAATCTACATCTCAGCATGGAAGTTCTAAATTGCAGTTTCATTTCAGTGAATCATCTTTTTTCATAACCTTTATTTGTCTTACTACTCTGGTTTTTGAGCACTAGCCTTTTAACTTCAAGTTGCAACTATTCTTTTTACTCGCAAAAGCAATGTTGGTGCAGTTAGAAGGGTTAATAACATGAGTTAACGAAGTGGAATTTACCATGGGGGTTGAACATCCGTTAAAGAAATGTGAGAAATCTATCAATTCAATTACTGGATCCTATAAAGTGCCCTGATGTTTTAGGCTGCTTCAACGCGATGGGATGAGCCAGTCAACCAGCCAGTCCACAGCAACCAGCAAGGAGAGGTCTTGCTCCCACTGCCTCCCCTTCCCCTCTATTCCTGCTCCCAGCTGGGCATTTCTTCTATTTGCCATGCACACTACCCCTCCCTAGGTTCCTCTGAGAGCTGATTCAGCTTGCCAACCTTGGCAGAAAAACTAATGCAGCTAAAAGGGAGTGATTTTCTGTTGGGTGAATGAGCTGAAAGAAAAGGAAGGAGGTTCTGCTGGGCGAAGGACATGATATAAGGCAGGTGGTGGGGCCATGCAGCCAAGAGGGAGAGAAAGAGGGAGGGGGAGAGAAGAAAGGACTATCAGGGAGAGGACTCAAGATCTGCCTCTTTGAGAATCAAGAAACCATCACATAGGTACAGCTACTCCTACAACTGCAGCTCTGGATTGTGGTTTCTTTGTGTGAAGTGTCTAGTGATAGCACCGATTTGAAGCATTCC
>NW_008582033.1:25475-30893 GCF_000691845.1 Merops nubicus
AGCACCAATGCAAACAGAAAGTTATTATTAGCATTCATAATTAGCTGTTTGTGTATTGGAGGCAATAGATCACAAGTCCAGTAAAAGCATCTGAGTAAAGATTAAGAGGCAGCATGGTAGACCGTGCTTTATCTAACAGAATAACAATTTAGTCTCACATTGACAGGTGAAAATAAGTCAAGGTGTAGAAATCACCATGCCCTTTGCTGTTGTCAACCACGGTGGGGTAGTTTTGACTGAATGGGTCACCAGCATAGTGCTGGTGCATAGTGCTCTGAGAACCCTTAGTTCAGATGAATGGGTTATTCCATTGAGACAGCTGAAGTATACAGAGCCTTTTTTCTTAAATTCTTCCATGTTGTCCTCCTCAAACAGCTCACTTCTGTGTTCCCTTCTGGGTGGAAAGCAGCAGGAAAGCTAGATCTTCTTTAAATGGGTGTGAGATCTCTCCTGTCTCTTGTATCTATGAGCATCACCAAATCCCTGGGTATATGTACAGCAAGACAGGGACTCCAAACAGTAACAAAAACATCCAGTGCTCTAACTGTTAACATAATAATCCTAATGATCTGGATTTAGTTTGCTTTTTAGCATTAGAAATGCTTATTTTAGTTCCAAGAAAACTGAGGTTGTATGCAGAAGAAAAAATACTGTTCTAGTGTATTCTGAGTTTGGAAGAGGTTGCTCACTTTTTTTTAACTGTATTTTTTCATTGCCTTAGAAAAAGTCCATCCAAAACATAGTAAGCTATCAGTATAATATCTGTAAAGGCCAAAATAAAAGCTTCCTTGTGACAGCAGTGGTTAGGATGCTGATCCTCCACATAAAGTAATGATGTAAGGATGCAAATACACTAATTGAATCAAACAACTGCATAAATACGTAGCAAAGATGTGCTGGCAACGCACTGGGTTTTGTGTATTCATAGAGACATCAAGGTAAAAGTAAAAAAGCCAGTGGCTAGCAGTGCTAATGTGCTGTGGGCCAACATGCTTTGTACAACCTGTGTTTTGAACTCTCCTAATCCAGACAGGGTTCTTGTGGAGTTTCCTGCTTAGGGACGGCTGCTCAGATCAAGGCAAGACACTGCACTCTGGGACCTGTAGTGTCCAGAATCCTACATATTAACAGGAGAGAGATTGTCATAATTTACTTTTTGCACTGGTGTAAAACAGTGCAAAAACAGGTACACCTGTACAACAGGTGTAGCTCTCCTAAAGGGAGTGAGGAAGTCCCACTTACTCACCTCTTAGCTGCGCAGCAGTGGGTGATTAACGTATTACTTACTGGCTATTAGAGACACCTCTGGAAAGTTCCTGCCATAGGGAAGATGGACATCTTGGAAAAATTAAATTAATCCCGTAGTAGTATATAAATCTGTACAACACAGCCTTTTAAAATATTCCTGACTCTCGGAAGGCTTAATCAATGTTATACAAATTACAGAATCATTTAAGAGTGTTGGTATGAAGAAAAAGCCCTGCTTCTGTCCCTGTGGAACGTTAACAATATCAAGACAAGTTGCCTATCCGAAATACCAGTGAAATTATATATCTTCTGCCAAGGTTGATGAAATTATGATGGCTACATGTCAATTTTTTCCTATTTAAAGGGAAATCTATGGTCAAGTATGCCTTGACGTTCTTCAGGTTCATTAACAAGGTCAAAATCAATGTTATTTTACTGTTTGGAATCATTTTTGGCGGAACAATGAAAAGAAACCATAGTAGAAGTAGTCTTAATATAATCATTTTCTTTTCATTGTTCTTTATGGGAAAATAATTTGGCCCGAAATTTAGTGGTCCCATCAGGGAGGTGATATCTTTAAAAAGGTGGTCTGAAGGACAGGTTTTACTGTACTTTAATAGGCTTATAGATTAATATAAATCTTAATATTCATAATCTGTACTATTCCTTTTCTCAATATCTCGTCCATCTATACATCTATTTGTAATGTGTGTTTCAAACACAAGTTAAACTTGATTTTATTGAAAGTACTGATAGTGCTGTAGGGATAATAATTTCTGAAAAAGTCAGGAGGTCAAATGTATAGTTAGTTTTCTCTTGAAAACAATTTTATTTTTTTTTAAATTAATCAAGTAGTGGTGCCTTGTAGCTGAATGTTCTCTGAATATTTTGAAACATCCGATCACCTGAAATAAAATATATCAAACAATGGATATTATTGCAATGAAATGCACAATTATCAGACCAATTTGTATTCCTGTGTAAGGGTGAAAACCTGGAGCAATTCCATGTAATTTAGTGTCAAAATCACTGGTCTGTTTTTACTAAAGCTATTCTGGGTTTGCAAAATTAATCGAACCGTTTTTTGTTTTCAGTTCAGAAACGCAGCATTGTAAGCTTCCCACTACATGTAAGTATTGTGTAGACCCACTGTTCATAGCACGCTCTTGCAGATGACAAGATGCTAGAAGGCAGACCAGAAAGATATCTAGGCACTTGAAATATTTGTCCCCAAGGACACCTACAATATTTATTCTAGGTGCCGTGCCTTTAAATGGGAGCAGTTGTTGTCATTTGTTGTTGTTGTCATTAGTTTTTATGTAAGCTGTACATAGGAAAATTTACAAGTGTCTGCTAATGCCTCTTTGTATTAACAGAAAATAGCAATAAGCAAAGGCTGCTCGTGTGAAGTGATGAGCATTACTTTATAATACCCAGCCATTACCTACTAACTGAAAAATTAGTTGAACTTTTGCAAATTGCATGCACAGGCCAGTACTTATCTACTTTCTGCTGATTAGAGCATGAAATATTTGCATGATTTGAACTGCTTTTACAGAAATCAGTACAGAGCATGTCAAATAGCCACAGTACATAAGAAAGTAATGCCTGCTACATGGAAGATGCTGGACCAAATCCTATTTGTGTTTTGTGCAAACCATGGCAATGGGCAGGATTATCCTACAGGTACAGCCTAGTTCAGAATAGGCCCACGAAGTCTCCTTGTATTTTTTCCTGTCACCTCTTAGCTGCGCAGCAGCAAGTGATTAATATATTGCTTACTGGGTATTGTAGAGATGTTTTGACTTTCTTTTAATACGAGCTGAGCAGGAAACCACTGTGCACTTTCTAACAGGAATACCAAAATGGATTCTGTGACTAATCCACAAGATAGCCCACGTTTTATCTGCCAACTAGTAGATGGCTGATGTTGGACTGGATTATCACGGCAAGCAAAAAAAAAAAAAAAAAAAGTTGGCAAGATACATGTGAATGCTGAGAAGCATTAACAGAACTTTGCAGTCGAGCTGACCATCTGGAATAATGGACAGTATTGGCTGTCTTCCATTAGAGGGAATCATTCAAAGTCATAACAGACAGTGGTCACTAGGGAAAGGGACGGCGAGAAAGCTAGTCATCCTTTTATATTTGTGTGGAGTAGTACTGAAGATTTATTAAAACACTTGTCTTATTCCTACAATTGACAGTCGTAGTTATTAATATCCTCAGCTACCTCTGGCAAAGATGCTGTTTCCCCTATTTCAAATCGGTTTACGGTATTATATCCAATGCAACCTCTTTATTGTGGGATTTCGAAGTTAGAAAAAAAAAAAGGATGATAATATCACCAGGCCTTCTGTGGTACACAGAGAAAACAGGAGGTTTTGCTAAATTTTAATAATATAAAGAAAATCTGGTTCGTCCTTTCGTTGCATGACCTTATATGTGTAATGGCATCATTTTATGTATAACTACATGTCTTTTTTGATTAGAAGAGTTTATTAATGCATCCACACTTCCTGTGAGAGCTAAAAAGAATTCAGTTATTTGTTTTTCTATGATAGTGGTTTGCACAGTGAATTACAATACAATTCAACTGGCAACATCCCCAGATAAAATATGATCAGTGAATCTTAGTCTAATCCTCTATGGTGGTGTTAAAATATCACTGTTTCATTTTGATACTTCAGGAGAAGAATAAGTAGCACACATGTTTATGACAGAATTACTTTAATAAATTATTCGACAGTGTTACCTTATGAATGCATTTCCTTTGTTTTCAGTGAAAAAAACAAGCCAGTCATAAATAAGAAGGGGGCACTGAAAGAGATTGTAGGCTTATGACCCACTTTTTGGTATTTGTTAAACATCTGCTCAAGTCCTGAAGTGTCTTGTCTCTTGCAGTGCATCAAAGGGGACAAAGAATTACAATCATGTTCTAAATAATGATTTTTAAAAGTCAAAGTTTGCAACTCACAAGTACAGGTGATAAATGTTATTGAAATGCTACTTGGCAAGCATAAGAGCACAATATTAAGGATGAATAAAATCCTTCAAAATAGCTTTTATCCTGAACAATTCCTTTTCCATAAATAATTACTATCACCACACACACATCCACACCACACAAGTGCCGGGCCAAGTTCTGCCATCGTTTACATATCTCACAGAGGAGCTAATGAAGTTGCAACGTTGTACCAAACTAGGTTCTTTATGTCTCTAACCTCATCTGATTTACCCATACATACTGTGTAGGAATCTCTAGTCAGTTATTTGGGCCATAATTTAAAAAAAGCATTTGGACCATACCTTAAAAAAAGCAGAATTTTTCCAGGATTACTGATTTTAAATGTTCACAGTTAGGAGAAAACTATCTTATTTTTCTTTCCCATTCCAAAGCCAAACCCAGCATCTGCTAGTAACAGCATCTGAGGCAAACTCCAGCTCTGCAGTGCACGATGGTAGGCTTCCCAAAGTCCAGCTGATTATTTCTGTATGCATCCTTGTTATTCCACCTATCCAAGCTGTTGCATGATCAGATGTATTGAGTGGGAAAGGGGCTAGCTCACTGAGCTTCGCAGAAATCATTTGCCATTTGCTGACACTTCCTGGACCCGTCTGTGCGTGTACAGCAGTGTGAACCTGGAGTTTTTGCTAAGTTCTGCAGCAGTCTGTTCTCAGCCATTGGAGCCTTCCTCATCTCTCTGAGTTCTGGATGTACCGTTAGCCGCTTCGATGACACTCATTTTAAAAGGTTAACAAACGAGAAGCTAAACCAACCATACAAATAACAGCCAAAAGAACAGTTTCCAAAATGTGTTGCTGTAGTGCCGTTTCCAATTTAATATTCAGGCAGAGTAAAGCTAAAGGCCACCAAACCAGGTGGATGAAATAGTTCTGCATTTTATGACTCATTCTTAAATGAAATCTCTTAAATATTGCTAATGAAGCCAGTTATCATATACAGACCTGTAATGCGCCCTTTCTAAGCTGGTTCAGTTACATTTCCCTGTCTAGTAATTTACCCCAGGCCCCTATTAAATGAATTATCACGGCTCCTAAATCATCTCTGCGGGGGTTTCCGCTAATCCCATCAAGACACTTACACTCCCTTTCTTCCCTCCTAGTGACATAATGAATTATTATTTCACGGGGAGCTGTTAAAGAGGC
>NW_008582034.1:0-8716 GCF_000691845.1 Merops nubicus
CAGGGATCCCGAGATTACGTCGGAGATCGTCAAATAAACGTAATGAACTAAACGCCTGGATTCAGAAGGAATTGAGTGGGGATGTGGTTTAGGAGAACTACGGAGGTTGTATCAAAAACTGGAGTCCACGTCTACCGTCCTCGAGCATCCCGCCTCTCCTGGGTGCACAGGTAAATATCCCCAGGAGCCCTGCCTTCATCTGAGTTCTCACTGGTTGCAGTGCTTGACTGTGGGCTGAAATTCCTAATTTTCCTGTTTCCCTAATTTTCCAATAAAGGGAAATTCTGTCCCTGTGTGCCGGCTTGACAGTAGCGATAGAGGCAGGTAGTCTGTAGGGAGATTTCCCCCACATAGGAGACTGGAACAGAGCTTGGCAGAGAAAAGTCATAAATAAAGGGAAAGAAGAGGAGAGGATGTGTGTGTACAAGACAGCGTGTGTTTGGGAATAGCAGGGCAAAGGGGACCCTGACACAGCTGATTATTATCATCATAAAAGAAGGAGCAAATTCAGAAATGTTGAGGGTTTCATTCAATGGCAAAATAACCAGAGTAAGCTGCTTGGTTCTCCCAGTTTTATTATTTGCAGCCATAGGTGCCTGGATTTGCTTAAAGAATTACAGGATTTCTGTGAGAATGCACTTCACTGCAATACATATCTTTGTTCACAGAGAATGCAAGGTGACCAAACAATTATGCTAGACAAGTGAGTGAGGAAGGCATTACCTATACTATATTTTCTATCTCCTTCAAATTGTTATCCAGTGCCATCTCTTTGCTGAGTCTTTTTTTCCTGATGATTCCATGAGGTTCACAGATATGTATCCTCCAGGACGTGCTCCAAAGAGTTCAGGAAAAGAGAAGGGGAAGCTTGTCCCAGCCACTGGAGAAATCCTGTGCCCCACACCCAGGCAATCCTCAGCCCTTCTTTCCTTGCATGACCCTGTGGGTTCTCCCAGGCAGGAAAACTCCCCCCAGAAGTAGCACACTGAAAGTTCTACCAGGGCAGTGACAAAATTGTGCTTGCTACTGCTTTCATTCATCTGTATGGATGAATTATTTCATCATAGTGGATCAGCTTCTGCAGTTGAGATTCCTATTCCACATGACTGCATTTACAGTCAATGAAGAGGAAAGGGATGCTTCAAATTCCCACAAGCCAGGAGATTGGGGAAATCAGCTCTGGATCATGTCTCTCAAACCTCTCACCACAAGAAAGACACTGGGGTTCTGGAGCATGTCCAAAGAAGGGCAACGAAACTGATGAAAGGTCTAGAGAACAAATTTTATGACAAGCAGCTGAGGAACTGGGGTTGTTTAGCCTGGAGAAAAGGAGGCTCATGGGAGACCTTATCTCCTCCCTACAACTACCTGAAAGGAGGCTGTGGAGAGATGGGGGTTGGTCTCTTCTCCCAAGTAACAAGTGATGGGAGGTGAGGGAAGGGTGTCAAGTTGCTCCAGGGGAGGTTTAGGTTGGATATTAGGAAAAACTTCACTGAAAGCAAGTTAAGCACTGGAACAAGCTGCCCAGGGAAGTATTGGAGTCACCATCCCTGGAGGTATTTAAAAGGCCTGTAGATCAGGTGCTTAGGGACATGGTTTAGTGATGGATTTGGTAGTGTTAGGCTAATGGTTGAACTCGATGATCTTAAAGGTCTTTTCCAACCAAAATGATTCTGTGCTTCTATACATGGGTGATGCCTCTTTCTGCTGTGTTTTATATAAAAGTTCCTAGCAGCTGGCAGCAGGCTGGAGTTGGGCATCCTGACTGGAAAATGGCACCTCTGTCATCTAGGAAAGGCCAGCTGATTGTCTAAGAAGGATTTAAGCTTTATGCCTCTCCTTGGCACCTCCAGCAGCTGCAGAGGCAGTTTTCTATTTGCTTTTGTGATTCATATCCTGAGGTCCCTCGCTTTCCCTGCCTGTTGCTCAGGGAGTTTGAGTGCCTCAGTTTTCTTCATGCATCGTGTTTTTAATATCTCTACAGGTGGAGACTATAGCCTCTCTGGGCAACCTGGGCCAGTTTAACCACCCTGACAGTAAAAGAAAAGGTTTTCTTATGTTTAGGACATCCGCACGTCTGAAGTGCTGCACAGTGTGAGCAGGAGAGGTCCTGTCCCAGGCCGAGAATGCTCTCCCCTTCTCCTTTAGGAAAGTGAGCCAGTGAATAAGTGTTTTTTGGCCAGTAGATCCCACAGCGTGAGGGTCTTCTCCCAGCAAGTCAAGAGCCAGCAGTGGAGGGAAGCAGGACAGAGAGCACAGAGGTGTCCCAGGTGGATGGGGCTGTGTTGTCTCCTATCTCAGCCCACTGACCACTGCCCTGCACCCACTGAGTAACCAGCGTGTCCCTTCTCTCTCCAAGGAAACTCTCATACTCCAAACAGCCCCAAGCAGTGGAGTCCTGTGTCCTGATATGCTCCTGCTTCCTGCAGTGCCTTGTGCTATCTGAGCACACCATGACCTCAGCAGGCTGAGAGGCACTTTGGACACTGACCTCCCACTCAGACATCCTCCTTGTAAACATCCGTTGAGCTAGAGCCCGGCGTTGTCCCGTCCTCAGCACCCCATAGCAGACACTGTTATGGGTTTAACTTCTGCTGTAGGCAAAGCACACGGTTGTCAATGTAAAAAGCCAGGCAGAAAGCAGCCTAGAACCTGGCAATAATTCTTAGTCAAGCTGCTGACATGTCAGAAGTACTGGGGGGTGTGTGTTTAAGGGTCTCCTTAAAATTAACTAAAATCATCTGCTTGAATCCTCACTCATTAAAAACCAAATAATTTCCCTGGATGTGTTTAGCAGCTGTACCTTCCTCCAAGGAGATGTGAACCTCTGTATGTGGCAAGAAAAACCCTATTAAGATTGGAAAGAAACAGAACACTGAGCTTGGAAACTGAACCAAAGTAAGTTTATACAAGCAGCAAGTAAAACACCCAACCCCAGTGAGTCAGGTCCTGGCTGTTTCCTTCATTTCCTCCGAAGCTTGCTTTGAACATCCAGTGGTAAGAGTCCTGAAATTCAGTCATCTCCTTTCCTGCCCCTGATTTCCAACTTGCAGCTAGCAGGATCCCAGTGCTGCATTTCCCCAGGCCCCTCTCCAGCACACCGAGCGAAGCGCAGACTCCCCCAGGCCTCAGCTCAGCTTTTGTACCACAGGTCCCGTGCTCTTCTTGGATTTGTAGGTGCTAGTGCCTTGCTGAGGTACAGCAGATGCTGGGGTACAAGAGGAAAATAGGCTAGATTTGTGCACTTCACTTAGGGATTTTCTATTCTCTTGAATGCTGCCTTATTATTGACAGGGGCTCCACGTTTACAGAACCATCCCTTTGGTTTCAGTCTGGTAGGGCAGAGTAGATGCAGTGGAGCATTGAGCTGTTCCAGTGTGCAAACCACCTCTCAGAGGCAGGGGTTTGAGAATCTTCTGTTCAGATTTAGGTGTATCCATGCTCTGGTTTCCCCACATGCCAGCAGCTAGGAAGGAGCATTACTTTTAGCTTTTGTTTCTTTGTTTTCTTTTAGCAGTTCTGCATTTGTGGAAGTGGGTTTGGGCCCATCTCAGTCTGAGAATCTTCAGTGACAGTTGTGGGTGCAGTAACAATGGTGAACTCCTACTGTTGTCTGGCAGAACCATCACCTATCCCAGGTATTCAAGAGATTAGACTTCATATAGACACGAGCTGATTTCTGCAGTCTTTCCTGAAATCTGTGCCAGCATATGTCCAGGAATAGGTGGGCATGACAGAAAGGGTTAAGAAAATGCAGAACTGGGAATGTCCTTCAGCTGATATGGCTGGAGATAGTTTCCTATGCAAAACAAGTTATAAACCCACATTGCTGACATAATCTTGAGTTAATAACAGTAGCTCTGAGGCAAAAACCTGTATTGTCAAAGAGCATGTACATCCCTAGAAGAACAGTCATAAACTGAAATGGGCTTCCCCCATTTCATCCTACTGTGCTTTTTCTCCTGAGAATCCCAACTAGCCTGCAGCCAACAAGTGACCCAGACACAACACCATGTTTGGTCTTACAGAATAAAACCAGGAGCACAATGAACTACTTCATTTATTCTTCAACCTCATCAATGTTTTGTTGTTTTTTTCTTTTTCATACAGAAGTCAGTAAGGACTCTGTCCAAATTGATACCTACATATGTGCCATGGAGTTACAGTTTTTGTCATGATGAACTATGTACCAGTTACTGTGAAGGTCTACATTGTCAGCATGGATTGAAAGTGTTTTGTTGGTTTTTTTTTTTCATACAGAAATCAGTAAGGACTGTGTCCAAGTGGATACCTACATATGTGCCATGGAGTTAGTTTTTTGTCATGATGAACTATGTACCAGTTACTGTGAAGGTCTACATTGTCAGCATGGCTTGAAAGGGAACAGCTCATTTGGTGTGTTGTACAAATTTCTTCCAAAATAACAGCAGTGGTCTTGTCTGATGTGGAAATTGGGCTGTTGTCCTTAATGGGTTGCTTGCTAAACTCCACTTTTATATAGGTGCTGCCAGGAAAATCCAATAAATGGACAAGACTTCAAACTGCCAGAGACAAAAGCTGCTGTTAGAGGCACGAGGGCAAGGGCTTGTCTGGAGACAAGCTTGTCCCTGCCTGTCAGCTGCATAAGGTGGCAAAAGCATATTTTTATTTGCATACGTCCATTTAGCCCTGACATTGCCCAACAATTCTCTTGATTATAAGAAGGTGCAAGAAGATGGTTTTTCCTTTGTGGACTGGCAGAGGCTGATGGGCTGTCCCAGATGCAGTCCCAGCTGCAGCTCTGTCACTGCAATCCGTCAGCTGCATAAGGTGGCAGAAGCATATTTTTATTTGCATACATCCATGTAGCCCTGACATTGCCTAACAATTCTCTTGATTATAAGAAGGAGCAAGAAGATGGTTTTTCCTTTGTGGATGTAGGCCTGGCAGAGGCTGATGGGCTGTCCCAGATGCAGTCCCAGCTGCAGCTCTGTAGCTGCAGTCTGCACTGGTGACAAGGAGAATGACTGCTCGTGCCAGGGCTTTAGAAAGGTGTGAGCTCCATGTGTGCAAATGCTGGTTTTCTTGACCTTCCCTGATTTGGGCTGAACTGGAGCTAGGAGTGGCCAGTTTCCACTAGCAAAAGCAGGCAAAATAGCTTCAGATGTTATTTTTTTTTGGCTGATGGTACAAATATTGTCATCTGAGAAGACAAGAATACTGTGAACAACTCATAGCATTAGGTAGAAACCAAATAAAGAGGAAGAAGAAAAACCTGCACAACAGATCTCCTACACTGGATTTTATATGTTTATATATTTTATATATGTTTAGCTGCAGCAAAACACAACCAAAAACTTCACATCTATTTGTTTATATACTGTTTTAAAAGACAGAAAGGAATAGCTTAAAGCTTGGTCCAATTCAATTAAACATCCTTTTACTTGAGATTAATAAAATACAGACTTCCTGTACAAGTAAGAAGTTCCTACAAATAAATATTGGGGGGAAAAAAGGAGCTATAACTAAGTGGAGTATATCCTCTGAAGCAGTTACCCAACCTTTAATGATACATACTGTGATGAAAGCAACCTGTTTCCTGCTCATCAGTAGCATGTGGCAACTCAGTGACTGACTTTTTAGTGAAACAGTAGTAAGCTTTTAGATTTTTAGGAAGGTTTTCCTCAGCCAAAATTGCAAAATTACAATTGATATTACAATTGATATGCCTAATGCCATATGACATCACACTCCTTCTCATGGAATATATGGCTTCAGTAATTTCTGACTGATTGTCCACAAACATCAGGAGGTCTTTGGGCTACCTGAAGAAGGTCCACAAAAGATGACTACAAATAAAAGGCAATTATCTGTAAACAAAGATCATAAAAGCAAAACCAGGTTAAAAACCAGTGCTACATGCTATTAAGATGCCTCTAAAAGGACAAAAACACATTACAGAGGAGAAACATTTCTACTGGGGAATGAAAAGTCAGAGAAGGAGAAAGATAGGAAAGATTTTCATGAGCTGGGCTTTGCCTCTACTCCATCATCAGAAGCGTCAGTTCCTGGTAATGCTCAACATTGGTCTTCTTATACAGTAATACCACAAACAAATTTTGAAAAATCTTAATGAAACCTAGCTGTGCAAACATTTCCAAATGGCTGTTCTTTTACACCAACTGACAGAGGCAATTTCTAGCTCAGTTACCATTTGAGGGAAATCTTCGGGCTTACGCTTTCTGCCCACTGAGATGCTACGGGCAAAGGACTCCTCTTATTGCTAACAATAATCTCCTTAAAAATAAACTCCTGTTATTGCTTGTTCCTGGCAGGTGCCTCTCACAGACTGAAACCCTCTGTAGCAGCTCCCAGCGAGGCTTTAGGAGGCAGCTGTCTGTTTCCTGTAGCCCCCTCAATTTGTCTCTTCGTGATTCTGAACACTGCAAAAGGAATGCAAAAGAATATTTTTTTTCTCCCAATCCTGTGGTGATTTCAGGTATCCAGTCCTTAAGAGCCCTGTCTTGAGTACTGCCTCCCCTGAACAGGAGACTGATGTGCTAAGAGATTTGATTTTCTGTGCTCTTTTTTCTTCTGGGGCTCCATCCAGAGCTCAGGCTATGTGGCTGCAATTCAATAGTTTAAAGCTATTGTTTGATCTCTTTACTCCTGCAGGACTCCTGATCCTACTGACAGTTAAGAATGAAGTCCTCCCTGCATACTGGTGGGGTGGATGGCCTGTGAACTTGCCCTCTTGGGATGGAGGAAGTCAGTGGAAATCAGCATCAGCAAACAGGCAATTTGCCAGTGTCATGTCCAGCTGTCCTTCCTGCACAGTGGCAGGAGAGGGTCAGAGAGATAACACAAAAGATAACTGCTGGAATTAGACCCAGCTAAGTGCTCATGCAAACACTAATCAGTGTCCTAATGATGTCTTCATGCAGTAATTTGTTTCCCAGCCCACTCAGTACAGGCATCTCTCTTTCACATCCATATGCAGATAGTTGCTAGATTGGAGTTTCTAACAGCCTTGCCCTTTACCTGGACCTCACACACTGATGTTTTCCCTCCTTAGGAGTGAAAAAAGGCCTAAACTAAGAGGATTAGTGACAATGGCTATTTTCCCCCTTTCTCTTCTCACAGCAGCCTTTGAAAACCTCAGGAGAAGGCTACTGGGAATCTTAAAGTACCTCCACTCCATTTGCCAAGGCAAGATTTTAAGAAGAGCCTTCCTCTGTACTTTTCTCATATATATGGGGGTTCAAGGCAATAACTTGTTAGGTGTGTGGGTGTGACACCCAAAGACCTCTGCAGAAAGGATGCTGACAACAAATAAATCGATTCACTATCAGAACAAGTAGGAAACTTCATTCTTCCTTTCTGCTCTCTTCAGATCCATGTAGGCTAGATATGCTATGGTCATTTCTTCAGGCTTTCTGCTCAACTCTGAGTTCTACAAATAAATTACTGTAAGGGAAAGGTGGAGTATGGACAAAGTCACATCACTGCAGGCAGTCTTATCCTAGTCCCCAGCTGCTCCGATGGTGAACTGCAGTTAGGATGTCAGCAAAATTGAACACAGAGAGGGAAAATGAAAGGAGAAGCTGCCCTCAGGGGGCTTGCCAAACAGTCTTCTGGTTCAACCTGAAAGGGAGGAGCTTGTTATGTAGGAGCTGGATAGAGAAAGCACTGCACATGCTCGTGTGGAGGTTTTTCCCCATGCAGGCAGCTGCAGCACCTCAGCGTGTGGAGTACAGATGGGAGGATGACATTTGGAAGCCTTCCCTTGTCCTTGAAACAGCAGCACTGCCTGTGCCCTAGCTCCATCCTGCCCATCCCTGCTCACTTGGCAACCACTGTGCCAGGAAGCTGCTTCATCTGAGCCAAGATCCTCATATGATAACGTCCATCCAAGTGTTGTTGCTTGTGGTATAGATCAGTAGTAAAGACTCAGACCAGCCCTTCAATTTCCTTCCTCTTGTTGGCTATACACAAAATCCAGCCCACAAACAAATTCATCTGTCCCATGCACCGGTGAAGATGATGCCCTGTTAATAAACAAACTGCACACCAGAGACCCTGGCTTGCCTTAAGAGACTCTTGAGTGGACATGAAATCAAGCACTTGAAAGTTCAAAAATTCAGAATTCTCCCTGTGAAATGGATGTAGGGTTTGGGGGGAGAGGGGTTTCTTTTGGCTTTTTTGGTGGCTAGAATTATGCATGATGGTGTAACTGTTAACAGGAGAAACAGCATTTTTTCTTCAGTGTAGTTTTTGCAGAAGAGGACAAAAAAAATAGTTGAAATTTGCCTTTTTCCATCTTCAGTGACTTTGCATGAGATGAGTCCTTCAGGTGGAGAGCTCCAAGCTTTTATATGTGATAATGTAGTGCCCTCTGTTGGGAAGCTGTCTCCTGGCTGCGTCCAGGTGAGGTAACATTGACACAAATACTGTACATACATGTTGTCATACATCAATGAAAACTGCATGGCATCACATCAGCAGGTTTAAAAAACAACTTACCTTTTCCTCCTTCCTATTTTTTTGTTAGGCTTGGGCAAGCAGTTGCACTGGATTACTATTAAGGTTTTCTGTGAGAGTATTCAGGAAAGATAATAGTGTTTTATGATAGCTTTGGCTTCTTAAAAATAACATCTCTTGTGATTTTAGCAACAGAAGGAAACAAGAGCCCCTTGGTCAGCTCAAGGCACACGTGTCAAGCTGGCTTA
The DNA here is from genome assembly GCF_000691845.1 of Merops nubicus. Lineage (NCBI taxonomy): Eukaryota > Metazoa > Chordata > Aves > Coraciiformes > Meropidae > Merops > Merops nubicus. The sequence goes on from NW_008582034.1 coordinate 8,709, forward strand.
TGTCAGCA
>NW_008582034.1:8750-11054 GCF_000691845.1 Merops nubicus
GAAGATGTGTGAGGCTGCTTACTCCAGGTCTGTAGATGGTGGGGATCAGTTTTAGCACAAAGAAGTGTCTTTGTTCCTAGTCTTAGTTCCTAGTGTCTTAGTTCCTCGTCTTTAGCCACACAAAGAGGGGTTGTTTGCTACAGGAAGAAAATCCTACTGCCCGGGATACCCTCTCCTTTAATGAAAGTTACTTTTCATATTCCTGACAATGGAAGAAAATCTCCCTTGGTTTTTGCCTGATCCCTTTTCCTTTCCTATGCTGTAGAAGCAAGGCTTTATCTTTGACCCCATCCCATCACCCTCAGCATCACATCCTATCCATACATCAGTGAACCCTCACTCTACTCCAGAAGTTGCAATGAGATTAATGCTATGGCTCTCCAAAAAACCTGCACTGTGTTGGCCCAGGATAATATAAGTTTTTGCCCAATCTCTTTTCCTTTCCTATGCTGCAGAAGCAAGACCATAGTTGGCCCTTTATCTTTGACCCCATCCCATCACCCTCAGCATCACATCCTATCCATACATCAGTGAACCCTCACTCTACTCCAGAAGTTGCAATGAGATTAATGCTATGGCTCTCCAAAAAACCTGCACTGTGTTGGCCCAGGATAATATAAATTGTCAGGGTCCACTTGGTGAGCACAGCCCTAGTCACAAATACCTTCTGTGGTCAAAACCCTTACCCTAACCCAATTCTCACCCAGTTTCTGATCCTTAATACTGATGATCTTTTTAGGCCTTAAATATACATGTTCTTTTCTAGACCATGGTAGACCCAGCTAGGCTACCCATGATGTCTTTCCTGAAGGCCCTAAACTTAAGATGAATCCTATAATAGCCCACAAATTTAATAACAGAGAAGAGAGCACATGTTCCTGAAATTACCCCTGCAATGCTGGCCTACTTTATACCAGGACAGGATTCCCCATGCCTCTTCACCTCCATAAACACTCATGGAAAATGAAACATTTCCCATACAATGGCTTGTAAAGACAGATGTGAGCTCGCAGAGAAATACAACCATCCACACAGTGATGGGGAAGCATTGTTTGTCTGGAGCTATGATGCTATTGTTGGAAGGGCAGACTGAAGCAGGATTGTTTTACATGAGCAAAGGGACAGATTTCATGAAGTGAGCTTTTGTCCTTAGCTCACAAAAAGGGCCTTTTTTTTGTGATTTACACTGTGTGATATTCTTAGTTTTCTTTGCATTTAATTAAGAGTGAGACAAGCATAATTCCGAGTGTAAAACATAAAAGCAGAATGACCCTATAAATAAGTAGGTTTTCTACCTTAGAAAAAAAATATTGGGACATTACATTGGAGGCTCAGAATGTAAACTGAGGTGGGAACCACACCCTTGTCCTGTGCCTGCAGTGCTCTTGTCACAGTAAAAGTCTCTTCTGTCTCTTCTGAAATTATCACATCCCCTAAAATGAGTTGTAGTCCCCAAAGCACCTGAGAGAATAAAGAAACAAAGACCAAAAAGCTGTTTAAAGGTTAGCTGGTCACAAGTGTAAGGCAGTGGATATGAGATGCAGGGATTTGACTTCTATCAAGGGACAGGAGGTGAGGGAAACAAACCCCACAAGGTCTTGTGTAATCTAGGATCTGAAATACTTAGAGGCTACAGCTAACAGTGACTAATGAGGTACAAATAAAGATTCATAGTAAGTCCAGAATATGCTTTCTCAGAACAGAATAAGGATAAAGTTGCCTTCTTTCTGTTTTGAGCAGGTGCTACAGATGCCTGAGTTAAATACCAAACCAGCACCCAGATAGCTCTCTTAACAACCCAAAGATCTTTGCTATCCTGCTGGCTCCCCCTGCTCCTTTGCTTTCCCTCTTGGTGCTTCAAGGTTCTCCCTTCTCTGGACCTCCTCCTCCTTCATTAGGGATTCTCACAAAAACGTGTGCAGTACTGGGTTTGTATATATTTCATTTTAATGTGACTATTTTCATTAAAGCTGTTTTAGTTTTCTGTCCCGATCCCTAAGTCTCTCACCCTTCTTCCCTTCCTTTTTCCCTTTGGGAAGGGAGAGGGGTTAACAGAGAGCACCTGCCATTCACCTAGTGGCCTCTCCTGAGAGAGTACGGTGAGGTTTACAGGAATTCTTACAGCTTCTGGTGATGTGGATTTCACAACCTCCCTCGGTAATCTATTCCCGTGCTGCCTTACTCAGAGGAAGTTTTTGCAGCAGCTAGCCTTTTTCTTTTCTTTCCTGAAAATTCAGCCTATTAGATCTTGTTTCCCAGACCTCACCACAGATGCGCTCCCTGCCCTGGCCAGCCGCGGGCCGG
>NW_008582035.1:0-15133 GCF_000691845.1 Merops nubicus
GTCCGGGGCAACCCCAGCCCTCGCCGTCCAGGTAAAGGTGAGCTCCCCAAAAAGGGAGGCGCAAATTGTTGAGCAAATTAGGCCGACTCGAAGCAAATAAACATTCCAGGAAAAGCGCCTGCCCCTCCCAGAAAAGAATTGAAAAGAAACGCGGCACGGCTACACTGATGTAAGCCTGGAGTCATTACACCGAGGTCAAAGCTGTTGCAGACGCTGAAGGAGTTGTGCTCACTCTGTAGTTTGAGAGTGGATTATGTTCCCTCTTGGGTCAATGGTGTATATATATATATTCTAGACATTTTTTTCCTACCCACATAAAGAGGATATATTTTTTTCCCCCCTTGTCATAGGCTATCTGCAATCCAGTCCTGAAACAAAGTCTTCAATTCCTTCCAGTGAGCTGGACCAGAGCTGAAACAAACAGCTAAAAAGCAGCAAGACTTTGGTGTGGTTAAAATCTAAATGCCTCAGTTGAGTTCCTTTTAGGAGCTATAACACCCCAGCCGTAGAAGACAGAGAACCCCAGGGGTTGCAGCATACACCTTTTCTACTAAGATTTTTTCTTTTTCTGTTTATTTTTCCCATAGATGCTAAAAATGACATGATTGGCATTGACCTTTCAACTTGATTCTGTCTTGACTATAGAAGAGATGAAGCCACCTTCTTATTTTAGGAAGAGCTTTTCAAAGCCCCACGAGTGCAAAAGGCAATTGAAGATTTGGGGTTTTTTTAACTTTAAAGAAGATGAACACCAGGTTGACAGCTTCTGTACTTGGACGTTCATTTAATCACCATTTCCTGATTACAGGAGGTGAACTATGTTGACAGACTTAGAGAGGAATATGGAGCCCAGGGTACTAATAGTAAGTATAAAGGACATAAAGAACTTGCAGTGAGGTTGGAAGGCAAAAATGTATATGGAGCATACTACACACATCAATAGGAAGCACCTCAGCAGCCAGGGGACATTCAGAGAGGAGCAAGTGAGGTGTTTAGAGTGCTGCAGGTGTCCAGAAGAGGGAGGACACTCTTCTAAGTCAGATATCTGCATAAGCTAGATGTAGATGTGTGTATATCTAGCTAGTCACCTATCTGTGCTAACTCACCTGTCTGTCTGTCTAGTTTCCTAAAGATAGGATTTAACCTAGTCAGTCATATTCCAGATGTTTCAATCCCATTGTTCAAACTCTCCAACGAGGTAATCCAACCACATTCCGAAACTGCCAGGGTTGCACAAGTTGGTCTAATGCTTGTTGGCATAATAACACTCAACTTGCATCCACCCCACCCTCCACGTCACGGATCAGAGCTTCACCCTCCTGAGAGCTCCACGTAGGCACAGACGGCGTTCTCCCCCAGGACTCAAAGTCTGAGGCTGGTTCTAATAGAGGACCTGTCCACGCTTGGAGAATACATCTTCTTCCTGCTGTAATACACCCACAGAACACTAATAAGGCACCTGCCCCATTAAGGTTGCAACCCTAGCCCAGATTATCCTTCCTTTTGTGCACTTGGGGATGAGTTTGTGTGCCACAGAACTAGCCTGCCAGCTTGAAAAGCCAAACCAGAAAACCTTCCCCGTGAGTCAGTTGGTTTACAATAAAGGCTTGCAACCACATTACCAAACAGGCTGAGGACTTTCCTCACTTCTTTTTTAAGCTGCTCTTCCCCTTAGCTCCCAGTCTTGCTCCTGGCAAGCAGAAACCTCGCTAGAGCCACGCTCTTTGGCAATCCAGCTATTGTGCTAAAGCTCTCCACAGCCTTATTCTCCTTCAGATTAACACAGGCTACTCCTGTAGCCTCCCTAAGTGGTTATTTCACTTCCAGCCACCTAAGCCTTCCTGGTTCAGTGTTTCTTGGCAAGTGCATCATCGTGAAGCTTCACTAGGAGCTAAACTGGAATATCTGCCAAAAGGCAAGAAGCAAAGAAAACCCACTGGACTCATTTGCTCCCCGGGATCCAGGCGAGGCATCTAGAAAAGATTGGAAAAGATCACTACTTAGCACGACCTTGTTGGTTATCCCTAAGGCTGACCACATGGCAGCTTTTTAAGGAAATAGCTTTTCTTCCATGGACACTCTTGCTGTTAGTTCAAGTGAAATGAACGTGTTCTTAAAATGTGTTAATATGTTTTCTAAACACAAGATATTTTCACTGCAGAGGCGAAATCAGTATGAGAAATCCACATTGACACCACAGAACTAGAAGGCAAATAATGCTTGGGACTCTTGGAAAATTCACTTAGGGAAGAAGCATGTCCTAGAAATCCTTCTCCCACCCAGAACCATGCAGGTTGGAGTTCAGCTCATTGAGCCTTTCAGCACCTTGACTTGAAAGTGCTAATTCTATTTTATTTTAGTCTTTTACTTGTATATATGATCTTTCTAGTTGTTTCATTAGTTTTTGATGCTAAGTTTTTGATGCTGCTCTATAACGGGCTATAACAGATTTGAAATCTCTTTTATTTGATGTTATTCAGAGTAGAATCTCCTGTCTGTGTGCCAATGAAATTTATGTAACTCAGCAAAGGAGCCATTGAGTTAGGAAGGTAATGATGCATCCATCAGCACTTGGTTGCAGCTGTTCTTGATGAATTTTAAAACACAAAAGCTATTTCACCTCTTAGATTGGCATATTATGAAATGTTAGTGGTAGTTCCACATCTCAAAGCACCAGCCTACTACTGACACGTTGAGAAACATCAAGGCAGCATCACAGCAGCCCCCTCAAGAAGCTCCATGATGCCCATCGAAAGCCTGTTTCCAAAGTCTGCTCCTGGTTTTGTGTCTTTCCCACAGGTATATGCCATTATTCACTTGATTTATTTTTTTCTCTTTTACATAAGCAGTGGTTTTGCTGCTGGGGCCACAATTCCACAATTTGTGTCTCGATTGCTCCTTTTACAGAAGCAAGCAGTGAAAACCTGAGTCATCATCCTTGTAAGAAAATATGTGCCTAGGACTTGGAAAATTCAAAGTCAAGACTTCGTGAATCATCCTTATTTTCAGCAACAAGCAGCTGGAGCATTTTTGCTTCCAAAAATACAGTTTTCAGCCCTTCTCAGCAGTGTCCATAAATTCCCTATGGAGCTGAGGGGAATTCTGGAGGATGAAGCCTCAAGAGAGGAACCTCCAAAGATAGATCCCTTGTTTATATAGGTGCTGTGGGTCCGTGTAAACACAAATTTCCACTTTATGCAGTGTTTTAGTGCTATGTAGAGCAGAAATTAACGTTGTATTGGATATGGAGTTCTTAAAATCCTATTTTCCATTTATAATTTTGCAGTTAAAAAACATTTGGAAGTAAAAATTCAGGCTGGAAGTCACACTGGGGAACCTCCAGACATAGATCCCTTGTTTATAGGTGCTGTAGGTCCGTGTAAGCACAAATTTCCACTTTATACAGTGTTTTAGTGCTATGTAATAGAGCACAAATTAACGTTGTATTGGATATGGAGTTCTTAAAATCCTATTTTCCATTTATAATTTTGCAGTTAAAAAACATTTGGAAGTAAAAATTCAGGCTGGAAGTCACACTGGGCTGGATGAAGTCTAGAAACGTAGTGAGCTATCTGGTTAGATGACAACAGAAGGCTCCTTTAAGTAGAAAGGAAGAAAAAGCCTGAGTCCTTGCAATTCAATAAACAAAAATGTCCTATAATGAGACTCTGAAGAAATGCACTTTCCACCTTGGTTCTGTTCCATATGGATTCTGTCTGGTTTGCTTTTTCCATCCCCGAAATTTCTGTGTAGCCACGAGGTGTGCTGAGTGCTGCACAGGGACAGAGGTGAGGCTTTACACCCCACAAAACTTACTCACACCAGGATTTTCCTAGAGCTGGGGGTCCTCGAGGGACAGGGCAAGAGCCTGGAAAAGGGAATCTTCCTCTGACCATCAACTAGTGGCTTTAAAGCCTCTTTACACCATGAATTCACTGTCAATATACTTCTGTTTTGACTTAGCGACTGAAATAAACTGATTATTCCCCTTTTCCACCAGTATTATGTCTGTGTCATAGCGAATTTGGAAATTCCATTTCAGGTACTTATGTAGTAAAAACCCCAGCACCAATAGCCTGTCGACTTGGATTTTCTTCTCTCAATTGAGTTATCTCAGCTGGGTTGACACAAACCCAGTTGAAGCAGCTTTAAGAGGGGGTGAGTTCAAACGAAGCCCACAGAGGGTGTAAAAGTTAAACAGTGTCAGAACCCCACTCAGGCTGTCACCCAGACCTCCCTTTCTGTTGCAATAACTTACAATTAAACACAACTCTTTTAATTTCTGTGGGCCTCCCCTTCATTCTCCCCCAATTTATTTGATATGATGTTTGCAAATCTGACCTGTGCAAATTTTGAGCCTGTTTTCTTTTAAATAATTATCTGGTGATGAAGTTTTCTGGCCCTAATAATAAAATGCCACATTCTTTTTTCAGTGGGTGAGAAGCTACAGCATCTCTAGTTATCCTGTGAGATCTAAACACAGAGAAGCTGTTTAAATAAGGTTTACATCACAGATTACATTAAATTTTAAAGCAGCATTTGAGTAGAAGGGAGTAAATTCATAAGCCACACAGAAGAGTATAAAGATAAAAAAAGAATAGTGTGTTTACCACCAGCTCTTGCCATGTCCTTTATCAGAGTGTGATTTCATTAATAATAAGAAAATAGTGGTAGAATGTGTGACATAAGGTCAGGAAAATTTGTGTGCTGATTTTGATTTGACTGGTCCTTTATTGAAAAGCACTTTTCACAAGCTAAATGGTACATGTTGCTTGCTTATGTGTTTTCAGGTGAAAACTGGGGAAAAATCTTCAGGGTACTGCCAAGACTTTAATTTTTAAAGCCAGAGGCCATGAATTAAAAGTGACCTGAAAGGTCTCCTTGCAGTGTGCACCTGTATTTTTGCTGTGTTTTAAGTTATAGAGGGGAAAGCCCTGAAAAGGAGAAAAACTGAACTGATTCAGAGGCAAGATAAAGAAAGGTTACAAAGTGGAGTGAAAAAGTCTGGATGCATTGAATGTGCCTCTCTTGGGTATCTTTTTACTATCAAGTAATACCAAAACAGAGGAAAATGTTCTTTTAACAGCTTATCTAAAAATTAAAATTATCTTAACAGGTGGTAAGCATCAGTATGTTGTTAATTTGGCATTTAAAGAGAAAAAAACACCAAAACTAAAACACTTCTGCAACTGTTGAGAATGCTGAAGTGCAAAACTTTTCTGTCCCTCCCTGAGTTGTACCTTGCTTTGAATGGCCATGCCTTCTTCTATCCATGGACTGTTAAACTGGGCTTGATATAAAGGTCCCTTTTTTTGAAGATCGAGGCTAAAATTCAGTTTCTTTTCACAGAACTAAAGCTATTCTCAACTAAATAAAAATATTTGTTAAAAACTCTTTGCACATTCATGGACTCAATTAGTTAATTACAAGCAGTTAGTTATTTCATAGTAAAGACCTTGGTTTTTAGGATTCAAGGAGGACTGTTAAAAGAAAGAAGAAAAAAACAACACTTTGCACATTCATGGACTCAGTTAATTACAAGCAGGTAGTTATTTCATAGTGAAGACCTTGGTTTTTAGGATTCAATGAGGACTGTTAAAAGAAAGAAGAAAAAAATCCTTGGATTTTTTTGCCTTGGATGACACAAGGTCACATCTGCAATTTGCAGTGCACCATCTCCCCATTAGCAACCTTGGCAAAGGTTTATTTTACTAAATAATTTCCCCTGAGTTATGAGTGTGTCCCTTGGCCTGTTGCAGACCTGTCCCTACAGTTTACCTGTGTATTGTCAGCCTCGTTCTTGCTGATTGGTGTCAAAGAGCCAAAAAAAAAAAACCAAACCCAGCTTTTAAAAATCAAAGCTTCAGTGTGGAAGGATATAAAGTGTGAAATCCAGATCCGTTGCTTTCATTCTGGCTTTAGTGATCATAGAAACCTGCTGTAGGGCAGGACTAATCTGCCAGAAAATTATTATTGAGCCCTGGTAACTCGGATATATGTGCAGACTTGAAAATGTTCTTTGTGCCAACTCCAGGTCCTACAAGAAGCTCACATGGTATCCTCCACCTGGCTCCAAAATATGCTGCATTCCACTGTAAAGAGGAGGAAGTTTGCTCATTCCCAGGCAGCTGGGAACAATTTAATCTCTTTCCAAACAGCCCAGCATCCTATTCCAATGGCAAAGTTTCTTGAGGGATAAATAGTTTGAAAAGCTGGTGGGCCTTGATTTCAAGGTCATTCCTACAGAGTTGGCCTTGACAGCAACATCTTGATAACAGGGTTGCCAAATCTCACAGCCTCATGGTACTTCGTGGGTTTGGAGTTTCCTCCTCCATATGTTGGAAGGGAGGGGATGAAAATTAGGCTTTGGAAGACAAGTTTGAAACCTTGAATTACTGCTCTGTGAAAACTTGGACATCGGGTGGAGAACCACAGCTGTGTAATTTTAGGAAGAAGAAATTCCAGTGATTTTTAAGATAGGCTTTTTATTTTGAAGACTGGTGGTTGGCCCTGCTGGAATTTCCCAGATAAAGTTGTCTATGAGACCCAAGCCCGTAACTTCACTTGGTTTCCTGGACAAGTCTCTAAATTACTGACTTCTTTTCCTCTCAAGATTTCTTTATCAAAAAAATCACCATCCAAATCCTATTTTTGCCACCTCTTTGGCCATACGTTTAGAACAGTCAAAGAATCTCTTGGAGAAATGAACACCCAGATTTCTTTGTGTTCTGAGAAGCAGTAACATTGTTCTGACTATGAGAAGGTCTCTGCATTCAAAACCTCTTGTGCAGGGATTTAAATCAGCTGTACTTTTAAGCAGCCTTGCACCTGATAGGGTTTCCATGGGAGCTGCTTGGTGCTCAGCCATTTGCAAACATGGCTGCTGATGGAGATAATTAAATTATAATTAGTGAACACAGTGTTCTTTTGAAACCCTGACCTTTGGTCCTTCTGGAACACCGAAGAGTGAAGGAAAAATACATCCTTCCTCTGCTTCACAAATTCTGGGAAGGGAAAAAAACAATCATGGTCCAGAAGGTGTGACTTTCAGGATACTTCTGCCAACAGCTCCTGCTATTTCACTGCATTTTCAGCAGTGGGTTGGACCTTTCTGCCCAACCCTGGATACAGCATTTAATCAGCTTAGTTCTTCTGTTCTCACTGGCGTTCCCAAATTTTAAAGCTTTTCTTTTGTTCAGCAAGATATATTGGGCTTAGCTTACACTAAAACGTTTAGCAGCATTCTCTAAGAACTGGTTTTATTCCATCAGCAATTGAAGGACTTAAAAGCCTCGGTCAGTAAGGTGGAGAGGCAGAATTCCAGGGGCTTTGTTTGTGAAGCTAAAAGGATCAAGGTATGTGGATTAATTTGTAATGTTTTGGGGACAAGCACTGTATTTGAAAGGAAGGTTTAGATCCCATTTGTTAACCCATCCCTTCAAACGAGCTTGTCAGCTCCCAAATAGGGAGGGACAGGGTTTTGTCTTCTGAAATTCCAGGTTGGTCACTAGTGCTTGGGGTAATTAGGGCCAGGTAGAGGAGAACCCAACACGCTGCTGAATAAACCAGAAAAATCGTGACATCCCACTGAGGTCAGCAGCACTAATGAGCAGCCACGGAGAGAAAAACTGCTGGGACCTGCCTGCTGCACTCCCTGGCTTTGACCACAGCCAAAAATCTTCTGGGAAAATGATTCTGGGGCTGTGTCATGGCAGAAACACCTGGTGGGTCACTCATGGGTTAACCTGTCCACGGATGATCTTTAGAATCACTCTTTCCTCCGGGGGTTGCTGAAATATTGCTGCACAGAGGGTACAAGCCCCAAAGTTTGAGCCTTGCAGGGATACCTCTCTGCCCAGCTCCAAAGCTCTGTGAGGTCCAAGGACCTGGTCCTGGTACCATTTTGGGAAGCCTCCAAGCTTCTTGTGTTTTCACTGTTTTATCTGCGGGTCAATGGGAGGATTTGGAAATGAAAAAGTAAGAAGAGTTTTCACCCTCTGAAAGCTTCCAAAAAGTCAAACAACGTTTTTCATCATATTTTGAACATAGGCATTCTGATATTTGTATTAGGCAGGTCTCCTCCACATAGGACATCAGTAATAATACATTTTTCATGAAAGGTGGTAGCTACTGGCCCTAGAGTAGCTTCTCAAAGTCCTGTGTGTAAACTATTATTTCAGTAGGCAAGCTGGCACTTGCCTATGTGAAAAGTTTACCCTTCATTTTAACCTCAGAGGGAGAACCATTCCTCTCAATTTCTTCTGCTTTGCAGAAAGGACATGAAACAACAAAAAAAACGTGAATGTTGTACAACTTTGGGTATGTTTTAAACGCAAATAAAAACCCAAACCAAAACAAAAAATCCCCTAAGCTGAAAATAGACTAATATAAATAAGGAAACAAACCAAACCAGCTCATAAAACTCCTGGTTTGGATGACAGAGGGCTAAACCAGGATCTTTTCCCTCAAGTGTATCTAAAATGTCACTGAGTCAACAGCAGGGGAAGGAGAAATGGGCAGTAATTGTATTCTATTGGCAGAACCAGCCTGAACACGCTTGGCTGGCTAATGAAGAGGACACATTTGTCATGTGGAAATTACCTCTGACCTAATACTGCAAAGTGCTTCAAGAAGAACCCCATATTTGGCTTAATTTCCTCATGGAAGAAATAAGAAGCCCCCTTGCTCTGTGTAGTCAACATTCCACTTCCTATTCTATTTTAAAGAACATTCTCAGTACATGAGCTGTGTCTCATCAGGACACAGCAAGGATGCCAAGACCTCTGCTGTGTCCTAATGATCTATGTGAGACCTTAATGTTCCCCTGTTAATACAGAGCTCAGAGGCATGGAGATTTTCTAGAAGAGAGCAGGAACTCTAGAAAATCTCCCACATTTGTAAAAAAAAAGCAGTATCAGGGAGAGTTCACCTTGAACTCATGATAACCAGCCTGACACACCATGACTTGCAAAGTCATGACAGATGGAAATACACTTTCACCATGGGCCTATCTCTTGAACAAATAATCCTTGAAAAAAACCAGAAGCCCAGACCAAACAGATGGCTGTTTCCTCCTGTCTTGCTCCTTTTGAGCCACTGCCCCAGCTGTATCAGAGAAGATCTGATACCAGGATGTCAGGGCTGGGCTCATTTAACCAAGGAAGATAAGCTGGAACAGTGAAAGGCAGGAAAAGGTGGAGGTGCTTCTTTGGGGAATGAGCAGAGGCACATGCCCAGCTGCCTGAACTGTTTCCTAGATTTCTGTTAGTGGGGATTGGGAAGATGAAAGACAGAGCAAGGTGGAGCAGAAAACACACTATTATCTCCTCCTCCTGCTTTATCTCTTCTGCTTTGCAATCCCTTGAAAACTGGCAGGCAAACACTGCATGTCTGTCAGCTTCAAAGCAGGAGAAAACCCCCTTCTCCTGTGAGCTGTGATTGTATCTCAGGATGGATGACTTCCCACACTTCTCTGGGAGAATCCCTGGCTGCTCCAGCGTTCTGTGGGGGCATCCAAACAGCTGAACAGACAGCACTGACACCTCTGGGAAAGAGGATGATCTTCCCCCTCGTTCTCCAAGGTTCTTTTTTTTCCTATAACCCTGCCTGCCTCCTCGGGAGGTTCCACTCCTCACCTTGGCATGGGGTGCAAAACACCCGTGAGGCTCTAGCTGAGGTGGCACCAAGCACTGCAGCTGTCTGCCAGTACTCATCTCTCCAGCTTCCACCCTCCTGCCCTTCCAAATGTTTGGGTAGAAGAGTGCCCAGCCCTTGCCAACGTTCATGACCACGAGATGTTGCCAAGTGAAGGATGGAGAAAGAGAAAAAGCCTTGATTATTTTTCAGTGTTTGGGAGTATTCACTTAAGTTCTGGTTGTGAATTTTTCAGACAGTGTTTGGGAGTGTTCACTTAAGTTCTGGTTGTGAATTTTCAGACTGCATCTGTTTCCAAGTCCTGTGCTGCCTTCCTCTTCTCCCACTGCCCTATCCATTCATCCCCCATCCCAAATATAAGGGCTAAGGATGGTTGTTTCTCCCTTTGAGAATCTCTTCATCCCTGGATATGAGGCACTGGGAAATATACTGGGAGGTGAGGGAATAGGTTTGGCAACCCAAAAAAAGAATGCCATAAACCAGTCATTTCCTTTCAGAGCATTGAAATCCACACCCTACAGTCAGTGGTCTTTATGGCAGCCTGGTCAAATAGAAAAGGACTCAGAAAAGCAAAGGAGAAAGATCCTATGTTTCCAAACTGAGGCAGGGACAAGGTGCCAAATGATTGCATTTCATTCATTTGCCATAAACTGGGTTAGCTTTGAGCTTGGAGGAGAGAGAATAGCAGGTTTTTAAGTACTGCTCCTGGGCCTGGCATCCACACTTCTGTTGCCATAATGAGTCAGACATCAGAGGCAATCCACACACAAAAGGATGCAGGCCAATGCCTAGGCAAACAGAAAAGGGAAAGGACTGGAAAATAAGTGCATGTGGCAGGGAAGGAGGACTCCATCCCCACAAAGCTTTTAAAATCCTAACTTAAATTTCCCACATTTCAGCAAATAAAGGCACTTCAAAATAAAACCGAGGGGAAAAAAAAAAACCAACCCCAAACCTCCAGAATTCCGTGTCAGGTTTATCTGCCAGAGGCAGATCTTGTTCTGGGAATTGCCATTTCCCCTGTACCAAAGCCACAGTCCCCAAATGCTCTCACACGTCTCCCATCAGGCAAGCACACACACGATTCAGAACAGTTGAGCAGTCGTCCTTAGGACTGTGAAACAGAGAAATCCTTAAATGAAGGGAAATTAGTCTTCCCAGCCACAGAAACCACAGCCTCAGATGCTCCTTCCCCTTTGCCATCCACCAGGACTCCTGAAGGGCTGTTGGATACCTGGGTGTCAATAACTGGGGACAGAATATGGAATTCTGTAGATTGATGGAAAGCATCTGGAGCCCTGGTTTGCACCCCTTCTTGGGGGCTCCATGGGGAACTCAGCAGTCTAGAGACAAGTGTTTGTCACTTCTAACTCCCTGATTTGTTCTCTTCTGCCTCACACTTTCACTGTTTTTTCTTCCTCCTGTTTATTTTCAGGCCACCCCTTCTCCTCTGTCCTCTCAGCCTGTATCAGCACGACCTGGAGAGCTGATAGGCTTTGCCTGGTGCTCTTCTTTACCTTGTTCTCTCCAACACTTCACCAAAAACAAATGCCACGAAGAAAATATTTACTACAAGAAATCACAGCACTCTGCTAAGCAACTACCACCAAATTACAAACTACAGATCTCTTAAAAGTCCTCCCAAGTCCCTTCCATTCTCTGTTACTGGGTTTCTTTTACCACTTCAGGACTTGTCTACTCTTGACAATTTTACTGATGTGACTGAGAAGGGTTTTCATTTTATTCTGACCAAGAGTTGTACTTGATGACAGTCTCATTTCCATTACCACAGCTGAAGATGACCAACCCAAGCCACCTTTCTGATGAGAACACCACCACCCAAGTGCTGTGCAGCCACAACTGGGCATCACTTCTTTATCATGGCTAGATCATGGAGACTGCCTTCCATCTTAGGAATCAGAGGGACACACCACACATCTGTGTCTTACAAAACTGTGTGACATGAAAAAAACCCCTCCTAGAGCACACAGAACTCAATAACCATGTTTACAAACCTCTGGGAACTCTGTTTCCACAGGGTTAGATGGTGCTAACGTGGTACAAGCCAAGGTGAGGTCACTGCTCCAGTAATGAGGTCCAATATCCACAAAGCTTTTGCATTCCCATGCTATTGTTCTGGAGTCAGTTAATGATTAACATGGATTAACTCCCAGGCCTTATGGACATCGTATCAGGGTTTCTCTAAAACACAGATATACTGTAAGGATTTTGAAATAGAGTATATTCTTTAAGACTACATAGGGGTATAAAGCAAAACAAACCTTAGAGAATATCAAAAAATGTCTCTAATTCCTGACTTTGGGGTTTCTCTAAAACACAGATATACTGTAGGGATTTTGAAATAGAGTATATCCTTTAAGACTACATAGGGGTATAAAGCAAAACAAACCTTAAAGAATATTAAAAAATGTCTCTAATTCCTGACTTTGCTGCCAAGGATCAGCATTTTCCATGCTGTGCCTTGGTGTTTCAGGTGCCACCTGCCTTGTGTGAGCCCAAGCACATGCTGCAAATAAAGAGGATGTGATAAGGCAGCAGGAACACGATCGAGCTTCAGTCTTAGGATGGATCCTGACCTGTGTTGCTGAGAATTTGTGGGCACCAATGAGAATATGGTGAGTTTGCTCAGTGAACTTCAAGTGTGACATGAATGGAAGTCACCCAGCCACATCTACAATAAAACTGTTGCCCTGCTAGTTAAAGCCAGCATGGTATGTTGCTTCTTCTGCTGCCACATTTTCCTCTGCACTTAATGATCTAATCACATCCTCTTTTTTTTTTTCTGCAGGGCTTTTGCCTCATTCTAGTGCCCAGAATGGATGGGGCTCACTGGATAGGCATCTGGAGTCTGACAGTTTGTCTGCAGACCTGCCTGGAGCTGAAGGCAGATCCTTTGATTCTCTTCCTGGCTCTGCCCCAAAGTTCCTAGGTTAAGATACTGGACTAGTGCCTTAAACCAAAGTGGGCAACAAGAACCTCTTCTTTATGCTGCAAGTGCCTGACTCTAACCACTTGAAGTCTCATTTGGGAAAGTGAGAAGCACTCATTGGGGCAGAATGCTGCAAAAATGCTAAATATTCTAAAAAAGATAGCCACTCAGCAGCTCAAACTTAAAATTAGTAGAAAGTTTTAGTCATGAGCTCCCTGGACATCCTCTCCTGCATGCAAAATATTTCTTCCAGCACAGGGACAGTGTGACAGCTACAAGTATGTCTTTGGGAAATGGCATTTTTGAGGACCAAAGGAAAACCACTCATAGTTCTGAGGGGAGGACTTCTCATACAGCTTCCAGATGTTCAGGTTGTCCTATGTAGTTGCTTGAATCAGCAGACTTTAAGCATTTCTAGATTACTTGTACATGAAGGTTAACTGAGAAACTTTTCCCCATCAGGATTTCATCAAAACCGAAAAATTTCAGCAAAAAGCTTCAGTTCTGACAGAACTTTTCTTGTTAGACACGTTTCTGGACTTCTGAGGCTGGTGCAGGACTCTCTGAGAAGAGTGTCCCAGTCCCACTGAACACATTTCAGCAGCTTGCTGCTCTGGGAGAAGTCAAACTAGACTGAAGTCAAACTAGACTGAAGTCAAACTAGCTGAAGGTTGCTTCAGACTGAAGATAAATAGGTACAACATCATGCAAACCATCTGAAAGAAGCTGCCAGCTAGGTGAGTGCCAAAGCTTTGTACCTTCTTCACATACATATCTTTCAGGAACATTTTTCAGGAACATCTTTTCACCTTTCTGAGGTGGCCTCTCAGAAGAGAGATCACCTGTCCTTCAAGGGGCAAGGGGCACCTTGAGTGGCTCTATTTACTAGTCACTACAAAAGCAGGTGTCATCAAAGCTGCTCCAAGGAGAGGAGAAAGCCACCCCATCCCTTTTGGACTCCAGCCAGGTATTTCTATATCCTTTCTCAGCAAAGCTTCACACCCTTGGAAGCCAACAGAATTTAGGCAAGACTATTAAAAAGTGATGGAAAGATTTCAGGAGGTTGTGGCAGCAACTACAAGCTTTGCTGTCCAGGTTCTGTGCCCATCACTTCTGAGAGGGATCAGTGCAATCTGGCATTTAAATCCTGTTACCAAGGGATTTTTTTTTTTCCTGCAGCCTGCTACAGTTTCTCCTGCAGTGTCAAATTTGGTATCATTCTGACATCTGGTCTGTGGCACTCATCCATCTGTTGTAACTGAGTAGGTGTTGGGTGGGGTTGGCAGGAGAGGCTTGTTGAAGTGTTTGTTTTCATCCTGTTGGAGGAACTGCAGAGCCAGCTCAGTAATTAATTAAATACTTGTTTATTTTTTTTTAAAACAAAAAGTGTCTACTAGTATTCTAAAAAAAACAGTGAATAAGGCAGCTGGTGCTTCTCACTGCTGAAATGCAGAGCCTTTGATGGCATTTCTCCTTCATTCTGTGTTGTTTTAGGAAGCCTTTCCCATCGGGCTGCCACTCTAGTTTCTATTCCTGACTCAGCCAAATGCCTCCTGGCTGAATTTGGATAGGTCACTCCATCTTCAGTGCAGCACTTCCCCTTGCTGTACAATGCATCCAAAGTTAAGCACCTCTTCTGTTATAAACTTTGAAATCTGCTCATAAAAAATGCAGGGGAAGAGGTGGCCGTTAGCATTGCTCTTATTCCCTTGCTTTGTGATTATTCTGTTCAAATAATGATATTTTTTAGCTTATCCTTTGGTGTCACCTCTTCCTAGCAGAAGAGGGGTTCTCCTGAGCAGAGTGGAAACACATCCACAACTTCAACGCCTGCCTCTTCAGCTAATTCTGTGTCTTTTGGGAGCTTGTTTCTTTTATTTCACTCAGAATAGAGCACAAAAACACTTCTTGCTGTTCAACTGCCCACCCATAACCTTTCATAAAGGCATGGTGTACCAACCAACTCTTTCCTCCTCCATGTGTGAGTAGGGAATGTTCCACCTGCTTGGTTTTAACTCCTGGGCAGAGCCTGGTACTCATTTCTTTGCCTTAGGACAGTGACTCCTGTTGTCCTTTTTGCCATTCTCCCAGGACATAGCTGCACTTTCTACCCAGCAAACATTTCCCCCCCTGCTTTGTGATCAGTTTGCAGAGTGAAGAAATTATGGCTAGCACTTAGCAATGCCTTCAGCAGAACATTTATTTGCAAATGGAAGAGAGAACCAAGGAAACAGGGGGACTCCCAGTGCATGGCTAAATACAGCAGGTTTTCTCCAGGCTGGTGAGGTTCTGACCACCCCCACGGAAACCCTGGCACAGAGAGGGATGCTCAGCACAGCTTGCAGATTGCTGGTTTGTGGCTTGCAGACATAACCCCCAAATTCATTAAAACTCAGCCTATATTTAAAGATGTGCACCCACCTATGGAGTCTGCCCTGGAGAACAGAAGAGGAAGCTGTGATCTGCCTGTTCTTCCTCCTTTCCCCTCCTCATGCACACAGAGAAACAGGGGTTACCCCAGGAGCCTCT
>NW_008582035.1:15147-16509 GCF_000691845.1 Merops nubicus
AGAGTTTTTGGGACATTCATCCTGAATGCTTGCTATGTTCTGCCATGCTGGGCAGCTCAGCACTCCCACGGGGGAGCAGCTTTGCACATTCTCAGTCCTGTTGGACAAAACCAGGAGTGAAATCCTGGACTTTCAAAAGCAGTTTCTTTATAAAATGCTCTGTAAGAACAAGAAAAGAAGCACCCACTGGAGAGACACTGATTAAAAAGGACAAAATGTGACTTTTTTTTTAAATGTTTAGCTAAATAACAAAAAAAAATTCAGTGTTGGCAGTATTACCCTGAAGTCATCTATATTTTACTTATCCTGTCACTCTTCACTGCCAGGGAAAGGTGGAGGAATTAAATTGATTTTATTTGTAGATCAGGTTAGGCAGAGAGGTTTTGTATTATTATTTCTTAGCTTGCAGAGTAAAGCATGTACTCTGTGTTGGAAGAAAACTCCTCTTCTGCTTCTCCACTGTGATTTGTGTCATAATAAACTTTGTAATTCTTCTCTAAATTACTTCCCTTCCTGTAATTTCCTCCAGTGACTCTCAGACCCTGAAGTGCCACTAGTCACGAAATTACAGATAGGAGTGTTTTGAGCTCTAGTAATTCACAAGAAACTTAAAATACTGACATCTCACAAGTGGTGTATTTACTGTGAGATGAAAGGAGCCTACTCTGTGTTTTAATCACAGCCTATTAATTTCCATCAACTAGAATTTCTCCTTATTCCAGCATCTCTCCCTTGCCCTGGATTTTGACAATATCATTACCTCCAAATGTCCTATCTTATTGTTCTGATAATTCATAAAAGTTTTGGAGATCATTTAGGCCCTATCTGTGGATTTTCTTCTTCCTGCCACGCTGATCTTTCCTTCTTTGTTCCTCCAACACTTGTTTTCTTTGGTAAAACAGGCACTAGGGCAGGATTTTGCATCTTGCTTCACGAGTGCTAGATTTTCTTAACAGCATCTTGTGAGAGAAGTTATCCAAGACTTCCTGAAATTCCCTCTAAAATTTATATGAAATAGTTCTGCATGATCCATGACTTCATTGAGCTACTTTTTTAGGCATTTTTAAAAGCCATGCTTGTCTGTTACTGGATCAGTCATGCTCAGCATTAAGCTCATGTGCAGATTTTATACCTCAATAACTTACATTTCAACTTATATTTCTTTTAATATAACTTATATTTATAAATAAATTATATTTCTTTTTCATGTGGCTGAGATGATCTTGAGTTTCAAGTAAAACACACCCCCTGTTTCACTGCTCTGGTACAGCAGCATAGCCTGTTTTTAAGGGGAATTTGCATGATTTTGTCACCAGTTATCAGCTTTGACTGATGCCATCTGCTCTGGGAAGTTTGTGACTT
>NW_008582035.1:16543-24811 GCF_000691845.1 Merops nubicus
CTTCAGCACGTCAATCCTACAGTTTCTCTTCTGATACCTCAGTGCTTGACAGGCCCTTTAGTATCTTTAGTTTTTATAGATCTAAACAGACTAACAGACTTTAGATGACTGTAGTAATCTTTAGTAATTCAATAAAATATGCAGAGAGTGCATATATATATAGTCTCTGCAACACTGCTGCCACTTTTAACTGCCCCAGCAAATCCACTAGTTCTCTTTCACATATTTCTATTTCTATTATTTCTATTATTTCTATTTCTATTATTTCTATTTCTTTGCAGAAATATGCCTGTTCACACTTGACATTTCCTCTCTGTCCTCCTGTTTCCCATCTTTCATTTTCCTTTGCCCAGTGATGTTCTTTTCTCTCAGGTTAGCCAGGGATAGATCTTTTCCTGAAGGTTACCTGCTTGGTTCATCACCCTGTGTTTGTTTTTCCTTGCCTTCCTGCTTCCCTTTTGGTTTCGGGGTATGCATACCTTCTGTGATGCAATTAGAGTCTGCTTAAGTAGTTCCACGTTGAGGCTAAGGACTGTAATCTCTTCACTTCTGACTTGTTTTCTTCTCCGTACCTCTTTCCAACCCTCTCCTCCCTCCAAATCCAAGAAATTTAAAGGATTATATTTTAATTGCAGTGCACTTTAAGTATTAGCTAGCTATTAGATTTCTATCTCCACCCTAGAAGGCTTTGTCTGTTTTGTGTTTCTGGTGTTTTACTGGGGTGGGGGATGTTTGCACTGGTTTCTTTATTTAAGACTGGCCCAGACCCAAGCCTCTACACTCTCCACATGGGAGTTGTGGCTACAAACAAGCAGCCAGTGCAACTCCAAATAAAGGTGCTGATAAGGCACTTTGAAGAGGAAGGACAAATTCAGACTGGTCAGACCATTTGATGCTGGAGCATGCGTCAATGAGTTCACAGGCAACAACAGGTTTTTGGGGAGAAGCTGTATGTGTTATCAGGCTGGCACTCTTCAGGAAGGGAGGAGTTGCTTTGGTACTTTTTCACACCATGATCCTATTTAACCACGTTTGCTAAACAAGAAACTGGGCAAAGAATAAGAAAAATCCTGGTTTAAAACCAAGAGAGACAAATATTTTCTTCTAGCATCTCCCTCCCATGGTAGGGCAAACTGCAAAAATCTGTTCCAAATCTAGGTGCCTGATCCAATCCCATCCCATCATCTGGGCAAGAACCTGCTTCCCTCCCTTGCCAGGTGGGAGCTGAGCACCCTTCAAGCCACGTCCATGGGTTGGACAGCTCAGGAGCACAGCAGACACAAGCTGAGGAGACTTCAGAAAGACTCTGGCACAGAGGTATGGGGCTTTTTTGGCTGTGGCTAGCTGAATTCGATGGGAAAAATGTCCTTCCTGATGTGCACACATGAGTGAGACCTGCATGGGAGAGGAAGAAGCAATCTCCAGTTTTATATGAAGTCCTCTGTGGCCTTGGCAGTAAGGCAACATTACGTTCACTTGACTTCAGCTTTAAAAGGAGATGTATAAAAGAGAAGAATAACACCAATATATTTTTAGGGCACAGAACATTTAAAAATATATATATATATATTTTGAAAGTGACCCGTGGCAGCCTGTTTAAAAGAGCTTGAAACTATCTGAACTATGCCAGGAAAAAAAAAGGAAAGAAAAAAAAAAAGAAAAACATGCCCAAAAGGGCTGGAAAATCACTTCAGTAATAGATGACTTTTAACTTTACATCAGAAAATGTTTGGCAGGCATAATTTTAAAGTGTTAGGGAAATGTGTGTGATAACTGCTTGGGTGAAAGAGCAAATGTAGTCCGCAGTGAGATTTATCAAGTGTTCACACCAGCCAGCAGAATCTGGCAGGGCCAGCTGCCTGTGGACAGGGGCAAAGAGGATCACAGCTCTAAACTTTGAAAATTTAATGAAGCCCACTGATTTCTCACAGGAAATTTTTTCTTTTGAGCGTGTTCATGTGTCATGGGAATGCCAGTGAGCAGAAGGCTCTGATAAAATGCCAGCTATGAGGCAGAAGGGAAACAAAACAAAACCCTCCAAGCCCCACCAGAGGCCAAACCACACTTCTCCTCTTTTAAAGCTGCAAAGATTTTTGATGCACCAAACCCCTGAGCATCCTTAATCACACAAACAGACCTCTTGACACGACTGGGGTTATCAAGAAAGTCTTGGTAGGTCTGACCCCTGTTCAAAGGCACCAGAAAAGCACCAATCCTCCCAGGGTTTGTGTGGGAATGTGTAGATTGGCTTCAGCCAGCTAGCAAAAGGAGCAGGCAGTACCACCCATGGTATTCAAGGGAGCTGTAGCTGACTATCTGATTATAAAAGGAAAGAGGGACATCAAGGCAATAAAAAAAAGGAGATACAGAGCTAGGAGGATAACAAGCAAACCAGAATTTAGTCATCCTTAAGTTTTATGCTGCAAATCTCTAAGCAGGTTGCTTTTGCTCTTCTGCCAGAGTAGCATCCTATCAAGGCAGTGTATTCTTACAGCCCCTTTTTTGGCACAAGATATTTAAATAAAAGTCAGGTTTATAGATCAAACTGTGTGCCAGAAACGATGAGGCACGCAGCAAAATGACACATCAAATGACACACCAAGGCACTGAGGTGCTCCAGACCTGAAATGGGCTTTTTGGAGAGGGATAGAGGTGCTAGAAATACATCACAGCCAGGCTTAGCTGGAAACATCAGAGCAGGGAACCAGATGGGTGAGTCTTAGGTTCCTTGTGAGCCTTGACAGGGTGTGGATAATGAGTTCATTTAGACTGGAAACAAGCCAGCAGTACCTTAGTCTTGATCCCACATGTGGGAAATATGAGTGGGAACGAGGGGTACCCACTGCCTCCCAGGAATGGGCCACGTCCTAGATGTAAAAAGTCAAAATTTGATTCCCTTCTTCACTTCCAGCAGGACTGTGCTGGCTTTCCAAGTCCCCAAGGAAGCATGAAAGCCATGTGTCTGTTTGGCCCAAATTGTCTGCAACTCATACTTTCCATATGAAGTTCACCATAAAATAACAAAAGAGAAATGACTTAATTGAATTTGTTTGGAACCCAATATCAGAGGAGTGTAACAAATAGAAAACAGTCAAGGGCTGCACAATCAAACACTTAAAGAGAAGTCACAAATTTCAGCACACATGCAGCTGCCCTGTGGAAAAACAATTGAAACTACTACGTTGAATATGGCTTTGCTTCGATAATAATTTCCATCCAGGCTTGGAGAAACTCTTATTTTGCTTAAAATTTCCCCATCCTAAAAGGGAAACTGTGGATCCCTGCAGCTGAGTGAGCACAGGCCTAAGGCTGGAGATCTGGAAGCAGAACTTTGGACTCTCAGTGATGTACTTTAACCACAAGACTGTCTTTCAGTCTCCTTCACGCTGGTGACTTTGGAACTAGCTTGAAAAGATCCAGTGAGAGGCAGTGATGGGAGTGCTAGATAGCTACACGACATAGCCAGAGGCAACAAAAATGATTAGAGACATGTGGGGGGATTTCTAAACAAAAAAGATTAAGACCAGAACTATTTCATTTAGAAAGGGAAAAACAGGAAAAGATGATAGAATTGAAGTACAGAAAATAATGAATGGTGTGAAGGAGAAATCAGATGCCCTTCATAAAACAAGAGGGCACCTAATGGAATTCAAAAAGGCATTAGCTTAGAAATGGATAAGGATCATCTCTAAGGAACCTGTGGAACTCGAGGTACATATTTTCAGAAGATTAAGGAAAAAAGGAAAGGTTGTATGTATCTCGTGATCATTACAGATTTTTTTTGAGAGAAATACTTCTTCAAAGCCAGTTTTCCCCTGAAAGAATCACCTCTTTCCTTGAGAAAGAGCAAACTTTTTGAATTCCTGATTGAGTCTCACCTGCCCGAGTGCAAGAGGCCCAAAAAAAACTTAACTTTGAGCTACTTTGGTTTCCAACAGTTATTTTTGTGTTCTCTCCTCTCTTCCCCCTGCTCCTCGGGTAGCTATTATTAATTACTTGTTCAATACCTGCTGCAGCAGGAGAGTTTTTCCTTCCCCACCACGATTTATAAACTGGGCATGCAAGTAAATGAGTGTGCAGAAAGTTTTCTGCATGATTGGGTGATGAAGAGGATGGGTTTAAGTCAATATTTGCAAGAGACTGAAGAAAAAAGGGCTCTTTGCTCATGTTTCTTTATTAAAAGTCTCTCCTTGTTATACAGCATGATGGAAATTGAGTGCATCTGAATAAATCAGAGGAAAACTATAAGCCTTAAAGGTCTGACTTGGAAAGAATTAAGAACTGTAGAAATAGTTTTGCAGCTGGAACTGTCTAAAGAGCAAATCAGAAATCCCACCCACTGACAATCACTGATGCAAAATTTTCACTTATCATAAAACCAGACTTTGACTCAGGATTTTTTTTTATTTTCTGTGAAAAATTCTGGGTTTTTTTTTCATTTTTCTGTCAGACAATTTTTTTTTTTTTCAAATTTACACCTAAATAAAACTCAAAATAAACAGTTTCAGGTGTAAGAGATCTGGTGTCAGTTCTCTAAAAGAATCTCAAATTGCTTTTTTGACAGATTTTTTTAAAATATCTATGAAAATGTAGATTTTCTTTAAAAGTGAAACCTTTCCTTTACTGACAGAAATGCTGATGAAAAACCCTCACCAATCATAACCTGTTGGAACTGTGCAGGTAAAGTCACCAAGCTAAAGGGTTGGCCATGGGGTTTTTTTGGTGAATATTCTCCAAGCAGCCCAAATTTTTAAGGACATGCCCAAAGCAGAGCATTCCCAAATCCAAGGTCTCACTTTGGATGCTAAATCTTCTAGATAATGTATCAGAAAGTGTTCTTGGAAACGACTGCCTAAATAAAGCCAGTTTATATCCACATTTATTGTCATTTAGCTTGAATATCTACTTCTCTCTGGGATTTACTGCCTGGGTGTATTTAGAGGGAAGAGTTGTAGCACTTTCCAGACTACACTTTGCTAAGGTGAACATTCAAACCTCTCCTCATCTCCTTTCACAAGACAAACACTCCATTCCCTGGGCCTCCTTTTGGCCAAGGTTCCAGCTGAAGTTCCTCCCATCACTGCTGCCTGACCAAATTACAACGACACCATTCTGACCTGAGAATTAAAAGCTATGACAAGCAAGGTTTGGCAAAACCAATGCCAGCAGTTAAGAGGGGATTTTGTTCCCTTACGAGCTGGGGGTTTGGTAGAGGTAACCACAATCCCAGTCAGGAGTGGGGTGCATCTGCCTGAGCCTACGTTCAACCAGTTACAGTGCCATGTATCAGCAATCCTGCAAATCCTCCTGAATTACACTGGTGAAAATGAAGGAAAACCCACAGAGGCTTTCCCTGAACCTGAGAATCAGAATTTGAGAATCAGAAGCAGATAGAGCCACCAACCTGGGTGAGACAGAACTCGTTTCCCTATCCTCCTGGGGCAACCCTGCTGTGCAACATGACTTTTTGGGGGTTTTTAAGGCTGTTCCTTATTCATGAGGAGTGGGGCAAGGAAAACCAGTTAAGGAAAAGCCACTTAATAATTTGTGAGACGAGTTGTCCTGTGCCTCAACAAGCCCTAAGGTTTTTATCCCTCAACCATAGACTTCAGCTCCGACCAAACCACCTGCAAACCCACACCAGTGCTGACCTGCCAACCACATCAAACCAGTAACTTCCACTGCCAGTGGGGGCAGATGAGGAGCTGTCAGGAAAAGGTTATCAGGGGAGCCATTCATTTCAGAAAAAAAGATCTTAACAACAGCTGAGCAGGCAACAGCATCACCTTGGCTTCAGTTGGATATGGGATGTTGTTTATTTGATTTCTGGATCAAAAGCGTTATTAAAAGACACATTAGAGAACCCAAGATTATTAAAGCTACCACATGCATCATCAATATGGAATGTGCTCATGGCTTTCACCTACATCAAGATATTTTTTGGAAGGTGTTATCAGCTAGGAAGATAGTTACTCCCTCCTCCTGCTCATAGATGTTCTCTAAATGTATACATAGATTTCTACCAGAGAAGTAATAAAGGTGGATCAATTAAAATTGAAGATGTGCATTTCATATTTTACTCCTTCAAACAAACAAACAAACAAATAGTCTTCTGTGGGAAGTAGAACAACAGAAATCAACAGAAAAAAGCAAATGAATTCCTTGTGAAACAACACAGAAGTCAGTGGCACTACACCAGAAATGAATCTTACCCAGGCTGTAAAAAGAAAACATAAGTGCCACACAGACCAACAGAAGAGATGCCATTTAAAGCAAGAATTATGTTTCTGCCAGAAAAAAAAGAAAAAAAAACACAACTAAAACAACAGCTAACTAAATTTGTTTCCTGGAAGGAGATCCAACTTGGCTCTGCTGCAGCAGTGTAAAAGGATCCAAAATAAGTAACAGCAGGCATCTCTGCTTAAATTTGCTTCTGATCAACAGTGTTTTTCCTCTGGTACCAGAGAAGAGTTGGACACATGCTGCACATGAGGCAGAGTAGTTTACTGCCCAGAACATGAAGAAAGGGGCTAGAGCTCTGGTGTTAGCAGCACTGATGGACTCTCAGTGCCCTGAATCCTAAATCCAGCTGACAAGCAGTGTTGTGAAAGCAGGAACTTCACGTGATGCTTTGGTGGTGGCAGTTTGTACACACCAGCATTAACACATGAACAGTGCAGCACCATCATCACAATCTGGGCATCTGTGTCTGTTTTACAGCATCCTGAAAGTGTTTCTAAAGGAGTTGGAAATACAGAGAGCAGAAAGGATGATTCCTTCCCAGCTGGGCTCCTGCGAAATGCTGCCTGACTGTGACTGGCAGATTTGGTATTTTGTTAATTGTGAGAGACCCCACTTGGAATCATGTACTCAAATCAGTGAAGATTTCCTTTCACATTGCATTTTCTCCAAAAACAAACTTATCATAATCCAATAAAGACCCTGTGTGTGCAAGCCTTCTACAAGCAGCCTTTCCTTCACACAGGGGAAAGACTGGCTATTTTTTTTTGTGTACAATACTCAGGCAATTTCTCCTTTCTGCTTGAGTGGGATCCACAGTGAATGCAAGTCTTCCTCATGCAAAACTGTGAATTCTCAGGTTGTTCTGACCTAAAACTGAAGGCATCATTCAGAGACATCTAGTGAGAAGTGCTTCTCAGAAGCCACTAACAAAAGCTGCACTAGACAGAAGGAAATTATTAATTAAAAAAAAACAAAAAAAAACAAAACACCAAACCCAAACTCCCAAAAAAACCCCTCAACTAAAAATCAACTAGGAAACTACACTGATGTGACAGACAAAATTGTAATAATAATAATAATAAAGAATAATTTCCTCTTTCTACTGTGAAGTTTCCCAGTATTTTTTTCTTTTAAGATGTACACCAAATATCACCCCCAAAATCTTGCCTCTAATTCAGTTATGTTCAAAATGGAATTTAGCTGAAGGTAGTGCTTCTAAGGGACAGAGCAACACCTAAGGTCCGAAACTGACTTAAATCCAGCAGAATTCCACTAAAATCAGTGGTTACAGCAGTGCAAATCAGCAAGAGATCTAAATCTGTCCTAGCTGATTCCAGATCTATCTTTTATTTGCTATATGGCTTTAGGCAAGTCAGTGACCTTCTTTTTATTTCTCAGTTTCTCCATCCGTAAAATGGTGATAATACTGCTTGTAATACATGAAGATTTGGGGGGACTAGTTATTCCCTAATATGGGCTGGAAATTGTTGGGGATCAATTAGTTTCAGTCACCTCCATCACCTTTATTGAATCTTTATGATCTTAACACTCAGGTTTTGTCTTGCTTGCCTATTTCTAAACCCAGGAGCCATAGCCTGGAATCCTTGATTCAAGTTTTAGTCTGTTCACTTCCACAGCAGGATCCCCTGAGAAAAGTGAGTGTGAATTTTGGAACTTGTTTCCAACACACTACCAGGATAGTTCAAATAAAACTCCTAAATCTCTGCATGAAATGCATCCAAATTAAGAAGGGATTTTTAGAGGAATGTGTGTATTAACTGCCCAAGGACAAGGGCACAAAAAAACCCATCACAACTCCTTCTTCACCCTTGTTTGATGATGTGCTGATAATCGCAGCGATACCCAACGTCGTTCAGTGAAACCGGGAAGAAAAATAAACACAAAAACACACCAGAACAACCCAACCTGAAAACACCCTAACGTCTGACAGCTCTGAGAGGGACCTCTAGTGTGTGCTACAACATTTCGCGTTGCGCTCCGGGCGTCATTAATACACCAAAAAAA
>NW_008582036.1:0-36157 GCF_000691845.1 Merops nubicus
ATGACTGGTACAGCATGGGGATAACTGGTGTGGGGTGGGGGACAACTGGTACTGGCTGGGGATAACTGGTGTGGGGTGGGGAACAACTGGTACAGAACGGGGATAACTGGTGTAGGGTAGGAATGACTGGTACAGGACGGGGATAACTGGTGCGGGATAGGAATGACTGGTATGAGGTGAGGGATAACTGGTACAAGGTGGAGGATGACTGGTATGGTTTGGGGGTAAGTGGCATGAGGTAAGGATAGCTGGTGCTAGGTGGGGGATAACGGGAATGAGGTGGGGATGGCTGGCCCGAGGTGGGGGATAACAGGTACAGGATGAGGCATAGCTGGTATGAGGCGGGGGACTGCTGGTACCGGGTGGAGGGCAGCTGGGACAAGCTGGGGGACAGCTGGTACGAGGCGGAGGATGGCTAGAATGAGCTGGGGGATAGCTGGTATGAAGCAGGGGCTGGCTGGCTGCCCCCACGGGTCTTTCCTTAGGTAAGTGCCATGGCAGTAACGGGCTCTCCCACCTCATCTCACCATGCTGTGCCGTGCCCCTCGGGGAAGCTCTGTGCTTCCCAGTGGGCATGAAGCCCTCACTCCAGTGGGGTGGGCAGTTTGAACACGCTGAGGAGTCCCATGGCAGGGAGGAGGCCATGCTCGCCCCGTGCCCACTGCCCTGGCAGCCACAGCCCTCGCTTCGGGGCGGGTGAGGGAGTCTCATGCAGCATTTGCGGCATCTTATTTTGCTGTGCCCTGAACGAAGTCCCAAAGTTCACTGGGACAGGGCGGCTGAAGAGTCAGCCTGCACTGACATAATGGCTCGATGCCATCTCTGAGCATTTCTGGCATTCCTCTGCCATTTAATGCAATTGCTGCATGTTAACTGATGGGCTGACAGCTCTGTGGGAAGCTGGGAGAGTTCGCCCGATGCTATCTGAAACAAATGCAGGGATCTAAGCTTCCCCCTGCTTACATACAGGAAAGGAGAACCCATAAAATAATGTCGGTGAGTGGCAAACCAAATTTTAAGCCCTCTCTAAAATTGTCCTTGTGAATTCTCAGCTCCAGTCATTACAATATGTATTTACTGTAGAAATAGGGTAGACAAAGCTCAAGGGAGAGAAAAGTGACAGGCATGGCATGTTCTCCTGTATGCCTCAAAACACACCAGTGTTCTACATTGCAGTCAGCATCCCCATTGCAGTGGGAAGAACTTTAACTCCTCTGAACCCTCCAGACTATTAGTTTAAGCCCTATGAATCAAAAATTTTTATGGTAGTGAAAAATCTCTGATCTGCTTAAATTCTTCCAAATTTAGATTCAGGGTTGAGTCATCATTATTTCCTGTCAAATGGTTTTGTGAAGTCGCCCAAAATAATGAGATGTCACTTGCCTAGATACATTAATAATTAGAAGGATTTATTGTAGCAGGCATCATGGGAAAGTGTAACTTTCCCATTAGATGTCCTTAATTAGAAAAGAATGTGTCAGATTTCAGATCAATGTAGAGGAACTACAACTATCCATTAAAAAGAGAAGGACAAATAACACAAGTGACAGCCCTTGCAGAAGTACAAAGATTTAAATACTTTATAAATTAAGGGGATTGAAGGTGCTCGTTTTCATCACTAAAGCTCCATGACCTGTCTTCATCATCAGAAGGATGCAGTCTCTAAACTGAATTAAACAACATAAAGAGCAAATGCTGCATATAATTCAGACAATAGAATATTTGTGTAATCTGTGATTATTCCTTTTTGTGTCTTTCAACAATGTCTCCTTAGGGTGGGCCAAACTGCTCTGGAAAGTGTTCCGTTATGCTAATGGGACGATGTTTGTAGTGGCAACAATGTCTCTTGAACCACAAGGATTGTAGCTAGTACATTTGTTCAGCTGGTGGCAAGATGTGGGATAGAGAAATGATCTGGCTGGCTTTTAGATAAAAATTGGAGGGCTAGTAGGTTATCTGAACATGTTGGAGGCATCACTGTAAATCCAAGCAGAATGAGGTGCCTAACCACTTGGGCATATGGAAAGGGTTAATTTAAGTACCCAGCTTTTGTGTCTTTCTTTTGGCTGTGGATAATTCCTCACAGACCCAGGCCAAGGGTTTTCCTAGGTGGTACACAGAAGCTAGAAAGTTCGCCTTAGAATGCTTACATTTACTCAGAGCCACAAGTGGAACCAGTTTACACTCATATTTCTGCACAGTGCTTGGTTAACATGCAGGCATTTATTTTATTTATGTGATCTTAAAATCACGCCATGAATGACATCAAAGCAAGAGTAATTAAGGAGAGGGAACACGTGTCCACAGTTTATTTCAGCTTGCAAAGAGGTGATGTTCCAAACTGGGGAGACTAAAATTTACAGCATAAGCAACCTGCTCCCTCTGGGACATCAGATCTATTCATCCCATGTCAGGCACACCTGAAAGTTACCACAAGCTAATGCTTTTTCTGTGGCCTCTATGAAATCAGCCAGTAACATTGGACCAGTGCCTAACTGACAGGTGGCCACATTAGCAAGTTATCAGCTCGTTTGCTGCTCTTGATAAGTGTTTCATTAGAGGTGGTTTTGGTAGGAAAGCTGTTTGGTTTTTTTTCTGATGGGGAGAGGAAATTCTTTAACAAGGAGGCTGAGCTCCTGTGTTAAGTGAGCCCTCATTTTTGGATTTTGAAGACTACAATGCCTGACCTCCTCGGAGGGTTTTGGGAAATCTCATACATAATAAAAAACTTTAATCTATTTCCCCCAAAAAACAAATCCCACATAAATATCTCAACCTCAACCCTTTTCCCCAAATTAAAATCACTAACAACCTAACCCAATACCCCTTCAATACCAAATTATAACAGCTCCACAAACAGGGCCATGTTAGATAAGCTTTTCAGTTTGAGCATTCCATTTTGTGTAGCATTTTGCTGGAAAAAATATGTTTCTGTATTTTATGACTGTTTATCCAAAGCATAATTATGAGGTTTGGATTTACTAGGTTTGTATTTAACAAAGGGTAGATCTAGTTTACCAGGGGGCCTGGTGGAGATAGGTGCTCAAAACTTCTGCAGTTTAATGGGATTGAAAAATCTGCACATATTATTTCACTCAGAAATTAATTAAAACATAAAGTGTAGGTAGAACTTTAGAGGCATGTCATAAATGTCCTTTTGAAGTACTGGGTAGAAGTCCTTTTTATTGTTAATTTGGTCTTCTCTTTTCTAAATTGAACCTTTCATCACATATTAAATCCTAAGAGGGCTTGGGAACACGGGATGTGCTCCAAAAGGATACATAAAAACCACCTTACTTCATAAGTCATTAGCATCCAGCATTTGTGCTTTTAATGAGCTGTATTGAGCAATCTTGTAAACTAATTTGAACAAACTACAGTGTCTTACTCACAGCAAGATGCCTCAAACATCAATCAACTCTTGAAAGTTTGTTTGTGAGATACTTCTCTAAGAATCTTTCATCCTAAAAATGACACTTGAAAACTCAGCAATAGATCTTGACAAGATTCACACGTGAATACCCAAGAGATAAACGATGCATTGTTTGACTCTGGAAGGTGATATGAGTATTCCACTTCTGAAGCTAGGTCTGAACAAAGATTACTTGCTCATTAAAACATAAATGAAACCTGGCTATCTTGCATTCTATTCTGTAAATTAGTTTTTCTAAAACACACCTCTATTTTCAAACCTTCTCTGAAAAACCTCTGGGGATGAGAAAAATTCAGTATGATAAAGAAAACATTTTATTCAGCTTTAAAGCTGGGATGCCTGCCTCAGAAGAGTGCAATGTAGGATTGCTACTTGCCACACCAGCAGCAGAGTTGACTATTCTTTTGTTGTAGTAGTAGTAGTATTTTTGGTTTTAAATTAACATCTGCCTGAAGCCACAGATGAGTTCTCGGCTCACAGCTCTCTGACTAAGGATACAAATCAAGATTGGCACTTTCCTCCGAAAGCCACTTTGAAGATTTGCTGTCCACTTGGACTGAGTGAAGTATCTTTGTGGGAAGACTGCTGTGCTGCAGGTGCTTGCAGGTCTGGAGTGCAAGAGTTCCACTGTACCAAACAGTAGCTGTTTCAGCTCTTTAAAATATGAGACAAGTTTTGCTAGAGAAAGAGACAAAGAAACAGATTGAAGCCAGATGACTGCCCACTTTTTTTTTTTTCTTTCTCTTTTCTTATTTTGCCAGTAAAGGTCTTCATGTATCTGAATAGGATAATTTTAGGGGTTTTGCATTTTAAGAATCTCTGTCATGTGAATTCAGGTTGAGGAACTAACATACCTGTTTGACTTTTCATGTGTTAAAATACATACCCAACTTAATATTGCAAACAAAGGCAACACATTATGCAATGAAAAAGGTTTCCAAACTGAACAGATGATCTAGCTATGCCTGCAAAGATTGGAAATTCAGTCATTCAGACAGCTTAAGGTACTGAAATATGCAGAAAGATGTTTCAGGAGATTATGAAATATGCCTGATGCCCGTTGAAATCAAAGTATACTGAGTCAGTCTTGCCTATTTTGGTGATATACCCTGTAGCACAATCATGAATAAATATATATCTCTTTACTTATGGGTAGCCATGTTTACTTATGGGCAAAATAACGCTCAGACACCAAACACCTTCTTGTTTCCTGGGCTTTCAGGAGCTTGTTTAGTAGTAACAGGGGTAAGAATGATAGTAAACAAAGTCAACAGAACAGGGCTCATGAAGGGTCCCTGCAAGCATTTTCACATAAGCAAGGAAGTGCTTATGAGGCATCATTATGGAAAAATCTCAGAGCTTTACCAGGAAATCAGCATCCTGGGGTGTCTCCCTGAAGTGCGGGTACACTAATGAACACAGCATGGGCAATAAATAGAGAAAGGAGAGATTTGTGTGCAGCTGAAGATCGATGAAGTTGGGACCACAGAAACAAGGTGGGATTGCTTGTGGGACTGCAGTGATGCAATGGAGTGTTGCAGGCTGGGGAGACAAAGTGGTTGGAGTTGCCCTTTATGTGAGAGAACAGCTGGAGCAGACGGAGCTCTGCCTAGGGGATGGATGCTGAGCCAGCTGGGAGCTTACAGGTATCAATTACTGGGCAGACCAATATGGCAGGTGACATTGTAGCAGGTGTATGCTATAGGTGGCATGAGCAGGAAGAACAAATGGATGAGACCTTCTGTAGGTAGCAGTAGCCTCATGTTCAAAGGCTGTAGTCTTCACGGGGAACTTCAGTGACTTTGGTACCTGCTGGAGGAATGACACAGATGACCACTGGAGGTTCCTAGAGAGAATTGCGGTCAACTTCCTGACCCAAAGGATAGAGGTGCCAAAGAGGACAGGTCTTCTCCTGCTATGCCAACAGAGCTCCCTTACTTCTCGCCGACCCAGGATCTCCACACCAGTGTTCTGGAGCAACCTGAAGGTAGGGCAGAAGTCTGTGCGTTCATTGCTTCCATTTAAATCTTGATACTCCTTCCAAAAGAATCTTAGTCCATGTTTTCACAGTGAGGAAGAAACCTAAAAGCTGGTGCCAAAGGCAGATTTTGTAGTTGTGTCGATATAGGAGCTCTTGAGCTACATCACTTTGCAGTCCTCTGTAAGGAGGGCCTCAGGCTGTAGGCCAGATGAAGTGGTTAGGTGCAGAGGTTGGTCTGGCTCCTGTGAGAAGTGAGTTTAAACATCTGTTTCAATCCTGTAGAGCAGCGAATGCAGAAATGCACATCCTGGAACACTGTGGGACAAACGAGGGGCACATGAAAAGGATTTTGCAAGGAACCCATCTTCTTCACTGGTTTGTGAAGTCAATAGCTCGCTACTCCTCAATGTGCTGGCAAAAACGGTCTCTATTTGGAGGTGGGGGAAGTTGATGGAAACAGTTAACATGTGCCCAGGCTCTTTTTATCTGCCTGACTATAAACATCCGTGGATATTAGCAAAGTTTGTGTATATTTTTCCAATTACCATGGAAGTGAGTATTGCTGCAGTGTAAGCGTTTTCATCCATTTGTCTTTTGAGCAAAACCAAGAAAAATAACCAATACCAGAACACTGAAAACATTGCAAAATCAGTGTGTTCATTACAGCTCATGCAGATGTCCACTTTGACCTATTGTAGTGCCATGAGTAAAGTTCTCAGTATTTTGGCAGGCTTCATTTGCCTGATTTCATTTTAATCAAATGAGATTTCAGCTGTGTATTTTTTTTTATTTTATTTATTTGTGAGTGTGTGCAATATGAATGTGATTGGAAGAACCGCAGCTTTTGGTTGTATGCAGTAAATGTGGCCTGAATTTTCTTTATATATGAAACAGCCCAAATATGATTACAAGTACAGACAAAATCACCAAAGCATTTTCTGTTCCATGTGACTGACAGGGCTGACTTGGCTATCACTGGGCTTGATGACTGAAGCTTCTGCTTTGCATCCTACATTTTTTTCAAAGCATAATACAGTTTCTATTTCCCTGTTGTTATGATTGTATGAGACAATCCCTAGCTTTAGAAAAAACAGCAGCAAGCCAGGGCGTTAAAATTAAAGGGGAAAAAAATCTACACAAACCACTTAAGCACACTCATTATTATGGCCCTTGCTACCTCAGGCCACTGGAGAACTTATAATTTAGTCAGCATTATGCAGTTTGAAGTGTTTTATGTTCTGCATGGGAGCAGGCTGCAATTCAAATATCAGTAGCCATGAAAAATATGCACATACGTTTAGTATGAAATCTCCAAGGGCATAACAGAAGAGACGGGCACATGTAGCTGCAGTGTGATGGAGAATTTCTGTGAATTAATCATTTGGACATAGTTTATCACCATTTTATATTTTGCCAGAGACGCTTCCTCGCCATTTGTTAGGAAAACTTATTATACATGCACATCTTAGAAAGATAATAAGGCCAAAGCCTTTGATGCTTAAAGGCAACAGGCTTTGTTAGATTCTGTTATGACACAGACAACTTCTCCACTGACAGAGCCATTCAGATAACAAGAGTAATTGCTTATTTTATCGAGTTTAGGGAATTGAGCTCCATTCTCCCTTCTTGCCTATTACATCAGCTATTATGACCCATCTACCATAATTTAGGGGGAGTGGAGTATGTGCGTTTTGAAAGCTTTTCTTGAAAAAATAGAGTGCTGTATTTACATGTTTCCTTCATTATCCCAAAGTGCAAATACTTTAATGTATTCCTTCCAGAGAAGCAGGGTAGCATGCGTGTGCATGCACGCATCCGTTTATGTGCCTGGGTGCTGGTGTGAAGTTCACTCTCTGCAGTGGGTAGGGGAATAAGGAAGGTTCATTTAGCTGTTTCTTTATACCCCCTTCTGACTGGAGACAATACCATTGTAATTGGTATTAGCAAAAGTACAAACAGAGCAATCACTTCTGACACTTTAAAAGAACTTTATTGACATCTTCAAACACGTGGTGAATTTTGAAGTAGAACTTTTCCATCTGTAAGGCTTGCTATGATCAAAGGCCTGATAGCAGCTCCAGATTACTGAAAATGAGGCTACAGTCCAGATCCTGTCTCTTTCTGGGGAAAAAAGAAAAAGAAGAAAAAACAGCCTGAAGTTTGATTCAGCCTAATCCTCAGAAAACTAGCATTTCAAGGAGAATGAAAAAACAAACCAACAAACCTTGCTTTCAAATTTTATATGCCATCCCAAGATTTTAAAAGGCACAAACCCAAAATTTAAGTGTAGGATTCAATATTTCAAAATGCTGCTGTGCTCTACTGCATTTTTTTCCCCCGTACTTTCATTATTTAGAACAATCTACTTCAAAAGTAGAAGATTTAGATTATGACCACTATAGCAAAATCATGCTAAAAAACGGTCAAACTCTGACTTCTGGAACAACAGAAAACAGTACTGATGCTGACAGACGGGCAGCTTTGAAATGGGCATCGGGAGTTAAATGGAAACCAAACTGCATTATCTCTCTTCCAGTATATAAACACGTAATGACTTTCCAAAAGCATAACCAAATATGGAGGCCAGTTCTGAGTAAATCTATTTTATGAAAAAGGAGTTTGTGTTTTTTTCCCCTCAAATAGGATGGTGTGCTTTTGCACTTCAGAAGCACTAGTGAAGAAGCTGTGACTCACAAGACACAACTTTGTGTTGACTGACACTTGGTTTCCTGGTTTGTGTGAGTGCCCTTGTACAGTATCTGCACTCACTCACCTAGCATCACTGCTATCAGCTATGTAGACTGGATGCCAGCTTCATTTCCCTGATGCTTGTTCTGCTTTTGTCTCCGTGAAAAGGTCTTGTTAATACATACACCTTTGTGTTTGTTGTATTCAAATGTGCAGCCAGGTTCTTAGTTTTGGAAGGACCTTTTCATCATCTTTTGAAGTCACTCCATGAGACTGGTAACAAATGAGAGCTTGCCAGTTACAAAATGGGTATTGACAATGAATTTTCCACAGCAGACATTCATGTGTTTGTCTTGAGGCTGGCTGAGGGGACACAATTGTGTTCTGCATCTCAGTGGAGCAGCTGGCAAGATAAGCAGAGTGTCTGGATTAATGTGCTCTGCTCTAATTAGCTCTGTAAAGAGGCAGTTGGTCTAGGCAGAGGGCTATGCTGGAGTAATGAAAGAACACTCTTTTAGGGGGGACACTGTCTGTATAGCACTGGTTTGTATAGATAGACCAACTCATTTGGGCCAGCTTATTTATGACTAAACTATGCTCCGCTGTGCGTGCTACTTTGCCACTTCTGACTGCAAGGTGAAGACTGACATAACGTTTCTGTAGACTTAATACCCTTGGCAAAAGTAAAGGAACTTTAGCCACCATGTATTCAAGCAGTTTCATGAAACTGAGGGAAAAATTTGCTATTTCCTTTCACCCTTGTTTTTCTTTATGGGGAAATCACTTCAGTTTGTTTCCTACTGTGGCAGCTGGTGCTCTCTACACCTCTCTGGCCTTTTTGGTTTCAGGGCTGTTGGGTCAGGAATATGTTGAAATTCACAGGTAGGTTTGCACTGTCTCCAAAGATCTGTGCTTCTGCTACCCTCAAATCAGTTGTATGTACAGACAGTGAGCCTGCAAATCATCCCCCAGCCTGGCTGTAGTGCAGCTGGGATTTCAGTTGTCCAGTGTCTTAGTACTCAGCTACGTGCCCCCCCCCAAGTGCTGTGCACATGCAGTGACTCTGATGTACCGGTCATGCCAGGGTCACCATGCTTGCACGCTCTGTGTGTCCAGCAAATCTGCCACATCGTGGGTCCACTGAGCTTCACTCTGTGCCCACAGTGACTCCTCTGCACCTGAGAGTAAATCCAAAGTGTGCCATGGTGCACACTGGAGTAATTTGTGACTGAGTTCTCAGCAGCTGGCACGTAATGTAAGCTACTGCTTCTGCTCTGACCTGTAGTCCAGAACAAAGGTCCAAATTTCCTCTTTCATGTGGGAACAGTGGAAACTGCTCCAAATAGAATAAGACGTTGTGTCCAGGAAGATCAGGCACATGGCAGCTACACGGGAGATAAGCAGATCACCACACAGAAAGAGTGACTGAGCCACTCTTCAAGAAAGACAGATGTAGCTGTTGGTGACACATTGTACTGCGATCAGACCGTGTTTGACCCCATCCGTCACTTCTTGACAACGCTCCAAGATATTCTCTGGCTACAGCACAATCTGCATTATATTGCTTGCTCCTATGCTCCATCTCCTAGGGGTCCAGTCATTCAAGTCCTACACAGAAATGGCATGAATATCTTTTTAGGTTTGCTAAGAGTTGGTCAAGGCTTCTGTATCAGGATGTCATTTTACAGCAGAGCTGCTTCAGGATTGCAGGGAATGTTGGTGATGCTTTATTTGCAGCTACTGTTGAGTTGCCTAAAGTTATCTGAAGCACTTGCTTTGCTGTTTAACCTTCTTCTCCTTCCCAATTCCCACTCAGGTTTGCTTCCTCTCCTCCTTTTATGCTCCTTTCAATACATAACTGCTGCCTGTTAGTGTTGATTGCTGGTAGCGAGAGTAAATGACCATCAGTAAATGAGTATCGATTCAAGTAGCAAGCAACGTTTGTCTTGGCAGGGCCAACCTTTCCCAGGCTTCCCAGGACAAGGGCAGGGAGAGCTGGGCAGAATTTTGGGTGGAGAGTCCATTTTGATGGAGAGTTTTGGATGACAGAGTTTTGATGAAGGGTACTTCCCTCCACAGTGCCAAGACGTGTTTCAGGGCACTCTCAGCCCATGGTCTTTCGCTTACTTTCGCTATAGACTTTTCTTTTAGAAGCAAAAGCCAGTGAGTGTAGTTTGAACAAGAGACTCTGAGAGTTTGTAAGTTTTTTGATTTTGCCACATCCTTTCCAGCTTGTGTCACTGTAGTCTCCCTTTTGGGAATGCGTTCTTGCTCTTTCAGGTCATTTGTCTCTCTTTGCTGCCCAGCTTCTCACTGCTAATTTGTTCTCCATTGGTTCAGACTCTGAACAATTTCTTATGCCTTCTGGTTACAAGTTTGGCATTGTGTGTTGCTGTTGCTTCTCTCCAAATTAACAAGCTGCTGCTTTACAGATTCTCTGAAATATGGAAAATCCAGGTCACTTCTGTAACCTGCGCATAAAGACTGTAGTCTAACAGAGCAGAAAGCCTGTGGCCTAACTCTATTGCTTAATCGAGGTTATATATATTAATAGCAGAAACTGCAAAGGTAGCAGAAGTTGCAAGCAGGGACAGGCAAGATCAAAATGGCTCTGGCAAAAGTTATTTTAGTCAGGTAGGGTTTTTTTTATTTATTGCCTGGGACAAAGTATGAACGCAAGCTAAAATTGCAACTGCAAATAACCCCAGAGCGTGGCGAGTTATACTTAGCTAGCATTAAGGTAATGTCATGTAGAAGCAGAATATTTGTGGTTAGCTAAAGTGACAAAAATACAGCTGCACTGATATTAATCCTGTTTTAATCTTGTAAAGAGATGGGATTTTGAGAAATAGAGGTCTTTGGAAAGGATCTACCTGCTTCCTCTGCATAGACCAGTTTTCTCTTTTTAGGCATTAACTGAACTTGTTATTCTGATTTCGTTATTGATAACCCAGCTAAGTAGAGAGCTAAGCTTTAATACTCATCTGTGAATTTTATGAGTTCATTTGAAATCCTTGTAACAGCCCTTAAATTCAACGGACCATTAGAGGTCTGGGAGTTTTACTGATGTTTTAATAACTGGTCAGTAATTCAGGACGTGTTTTCAAAGATGCAGCTGCTGGCTAAATACTTTTCAATTGCAGTGTCAACATCTGAATGGATATAATGCAACTTCATAAAACATGGTCCTAACTCAGGAACGGATGAAATGTGGGCTTCAAGTTATGTGAGTATGTAGATAGTTATTGAATGCTTTTAAATCTATTGTATATATTTTAAAAACATAACCTGGCTTGAAAGAGAGCATTGCGGGTGGTACAGTTCCATTCTGCAGAGGGCAGTAGTACATATACATGTATCTAATGCATAAATATGATCAGTATTAGTATTATACATTATACAGTCACTTTCACTTAAAAAAAGGTGATAAGTCATGTAGTAAGTAGCTGTTACTCAGTATGACTACAAAATATGGTTTTGCTGAGATATAAACAGGAAAATGCTAATATTTAAATAATAATATTGCTGTAGAAATCAGCTAAATTGAATCTGTGAGAAGACGGACAGCCTGTGCAATGTATGCGCTGCTGTTATACATTACATAAATTAGATTGGAACTGTAAGGTATTTGCAAGTCCTAACTTCTCTTTTGTTGATATAGGAGAGATCTAATAAACTGACCTTGAGAAGGGGCCTTACATATTCGAAACAGAATAACAACTCTCATGTTTTTGCTCTCTGTGAAAGGGTTAATAGGATCCCATTCTGTTGTAATCTCTTAGCATTTATTTTAGTTCTTCATTTCCCTGGGAAGCGCTTAGGTGAGAAATGTTGGTAGTGGGATGGAGACGGCTTGGGTAGGCTTAGAAACCCTGGAGCTTACATTGCTGGCCATCAGCCTTTCTAACTAAATGACCACTGAGTGACATTTGCTCTCCGCTGACTTTTTTCCAATAGTAAAAGGGGAGGAATCATTGTCTACAAGGTGTTTATAGCTTTGGCCAGTGTCCTTTTTCCCTTTTTCAGTTTCTATTCATGCCACTGTGCCTTTGGATCTTTTTCCCCCTGGACAAATACACTCTGCAGTGTTTAAAATCTGTCTGCACCACAGTTTTTTGTTAAAAACTGGTGGCTGTTTGCCTCAGGTCTTTTATTTTTTTTTTTTTTCTTACTGTTTTCATCATGACTGTGTTACTGAGTTACAAAAACAGGCTGGTGATGAATACTAGAGGGTTCATGACTTTTCCATCCAGGGACATATAGTGCTAAAATGTGATTTCCTTTTAACTGAGCAAATGTTGCAGGTGTCTTATGTGTTCAAACAGATATTACAAAGCAAACTTGGGAATTCTCATGCTTACACTGTCTATTTAGAAACTGTAGCATGGGTATCCAACACGGATGTTCAGATTGTATCTCAGATATCAGTCCTTATGGAATTAAAGTATTGCAGAGGGCAATGCTGTTTGATCTGGAGTATGTTCCTTGGATTGTATCCTCTCCGGTTTCAGTGAGGTGACTGGTGGGAGGATGTTGCAGAGCCAGCTGTGCCACACGGCTTCCCTTGCAGCCTCAGCTGCTGCAGGATGAAACAGTACTTGAGGTGGGGACATTTTCAAGATGATTCTTTTTTTAGCAGGATGAGGACATAATTTAGATAGCCATAAAGAAAGGAAAAGCCACACAATTTTTCCAAGGTGCTGGTGCTATTACTGCCACTTTCTGACCAACTAGAGGTATTGATACATGCTCAAGTGGCAGCTTTCTGGTAGTAATCTAACTGATTTCTGAGTTAGTTTATTGGTTGTACAAATGTCGTTAGAATCCTCCCTGGATTTTCACTCACAACACTATCTAGCATAGTGAATGCATACTCCAGTTTGTTTCTGTCTTGGTTTGTTTCTGTTAAATGATAGGCAAAGTCTGGTCAGTACAGTGCTATGAATCTACCACTTTGTTCTAATTAAGTTTCTTTTAAAATGGAGGAAAGGAGAAACTGTGTTGTTCCAGGCAGCTTGAAAAACATTTTAAAAACAACAGGTATCACAGCAGAAGCAAGGATATTCTGGTAAAAATGAGCATTATGCTGACACTTATTTAGACTGCTATATTCCCTTTTTTTGGTGTGGGTTTGGGTACCTGCTTCTCCACAAGGCAAAGGAGGACATTTTGCTGTCGCCTGTGTAAGCCACAGAGACAGGAGAAGGTGGTGAATGGCTTTACCTTAGTCTTGGGGAACAGATAGAGAACTTCCTTCTCATGAGGCTCTTCCTTGTTTATCAGGTGAAAAGGAGAAGAGGAATACTGAGAATTAACAGTCAGATAGGTCTGCAAATTGACTGAGTCTTCTGGGACAACCATCCCTTTAGAGTGAGTAAGGAAATCATTCATGTTCCTTGACCTCAGTGTGACTACAAGATGACTGATCATGTTGTCACTAGTGTTGGTCTTGCAAATGAAACACTTACTTAAATCTGAAGGAAGTACTTCCATATTTACATGGCTAGTGACCAATGATAAGATCATTGATGAGTTTTCCCAGTGTTGGTCAGTCTCAGATTTGTTAACCTTTAATATATGCATCAAAAAGGAATTTGGAAACTGGGTCTTGATACTAACAGATATTAGAAAAAAAAAGAAAATGCCATCGGCCCCTGGATGTTACTTTGCTTTGTTAGTAATATAATATCCTAAGCTGGTAACAATATGATATAGTATAATGTTATCATAGAATCATAGAAACATTAAGGTTGGAAAAGACCTCTAAGATCATCAAACCCAGCCATCACCCAGCACTACCTTGACCACTAAACCATGCCCCAAAGTGCCACATCTACATGATTTTTGAATATACCCAGGGATGGTGACTCCACCATGTCCAGGGGCAGCCCGTTCCAGTGCCTCACCACTCTTTCAGGAAAGAAACTCTTCCTAATATCCAGTCTAAAGCTCCCCTGATACAACTCAAGCTCATTTCTTGTCCTATTGCTGGTTACTTGGGAGAAGAGACCAACACCCACCTCACTGCAACCTCTGCTCAGGTTGTTGTGGAGTGCAATGAAGTCTCCCCTGAGCCTGCTCTTCTCCAGACTAAACAACTTCAGTTCCCTCAGCCGCTCCTCATAAGACATGTCCCCAGACCCTTCTCCATCTTCATTGCCCTTCTTTGGACACACTTCAGCACCTCAACGTCTTTCTTGTACTGTGATGCCCAAAACTGAACCCAGTGCTCAAGCTGTGGCCTCACCAGCACCTAGTCCAAGGGCATGATCACCTCCCTGCTCCTGCTGGACATGCCATTTCTGATACAAGCCAGGATGTCGTTGGTCTTCTTGGCCACCTGGGCACACTGCTGGCTCATGTTCAGTCAGCTGTCCACTAACACCCCCAGGTCCTTTTTCACCAGGCAGGTTTCCAGCCACTCCCTCAAGCCTGGAGCATTGCCTGGCGTTGTTGTGAACCAAGCACGGGACCTGACCTGACACTTGGCCTTGTTAAACCTCCTCCAGCTGACCTCAGCCCAATGATCCAACCTGTCCAGATCCCTCTGTAGCGCCTTTCTGTCCCTGAGAAAATAAACGCTCCACCTCAGTGTGGTCATGTGCAAACCACGTCCCCAAGTGCCACATCTACATGCTTTTTAAACACCTCCAGGGATGGTGACTCCACCACCTTCCTGGGCAGCCTGTTCCAATGCCCCACTACTCTTTCGGTAAGGAAATTCTTCCTAATATCCAGTCTAAACCTCCCCTGGTGCAGCTTGAGTCCATTTCCTCTTGTCCTATGGCTAGTAACCTGGGAGAAGAGACCAATATCCGCCTCACTACAACCTCCTTTCAGGTAGCTGTAGAGAGCGATAAGGTCTCTGCTCAGCCTCCTCTTTCCAGGCTAACTGATACAAACAGATGTAGTGCAACATTAAAGTCTTCAAGTTTTCTAGCTAAAGCGTACAAATATCACACAGACTGTGTCTTTCACTTTGTGTTGTAGAGTGTTTAGTTGTTGGCAAACACGTGAAATCAAAGGAACTTGCAAGGAAAGTGAGGCGAGTATAAACAAGTATTGTTACAGAACATGCTGCAGTAGTTTTAGAGTGGATGGCTTGATTGGAGACTCAGACTGCACGTGGTCAGGCTTTTCTTGTTTATGGCAGATTGGTGTTTTATTTGTGCTTAGAGGTGCTAATTTATGCTCTTTATAAAACATATTATTTTCCAGGGTGGCTGACTGTGGGAAGTCTGATACACTGTGGGTGCTGACTGTGTGGCGGACACCGGAGCCTGGGTGCAGCGTAATCCTCTTGCAGCCATCTCACTGCCAGAGTGCTCATGGGAGAGTGAAGCAGAGCAAGCAAGCCAGAAAAATTTCTGTTGACTTCAGTGGATATTAGCTTATGCACTGAGAGGTTTGTTGTAATAAACAATGTCAATAACCGAGAAAATAACAGAGGAAAACCTGGAAATTTAAGTTTTACCGCAACTTCCCTGACTCCAGATACATAAAAGGCCCATGCAATGCTGACCTCTCCCTGCATATGATCCGTTCAAATTTGATTGGAAAACCTTAGATGAGAAGCCACAGGTCCAGCCTGCACCCCCTCTGTAGCTAAAAAGAGATGTGTTTTTCTCAGAGCTGTCAAGCTATTGCTATTCATAAGCAGTAAATTCATACAAATTAATTTTAAGAAATGGAAAAAAGTTGGGTTTGCTCACAGGTAATACATTTGGACTCCAACAATGTGAAAAATTTAAGAGCAAGTGAAAAGAAAGAGAGAAAGAGAGAGAGAGAGAGAGGAAGAGCAAGCCATATTTTTTCCCTATATTTAATGAAGCACTATGAATTTATAGCTCTTTGGGAAAGGTGTATTACTAAGAGTCATTAATGGAACCTAGGCTTAAAATACACTCAGCTGAATTGCTGACTGAAGAAATGTCTATGTAAAACTTAATGTTTTCCTTTTTGTGAATATTTTAGAATCTTTAAAAAAATTTTTGAAGAAAAAAAAATTAATGTTACACTTTTTACCATTTGCTTTAAAAAGGATTTTCTACTTGCTCATTTCCAGAAGGTCATCTCTGAGATGTACAAGCTAGCCCTTCATTTAGGTCTCCTCTTACATTCATATTTAACTTTCTTTCATTCTGTGGCCTTTATTAGCTGAGCTCAAGGAGCTTGTAGCACATTTTAAACAGCAACACTGGGAGGATGTAAATGCAGAATAATGTATCAGGACTCAAATTTGCATGGTCAAATGTCAAAAAAATTAGGCCTTCCCCAGAACCATGTCAAGAGAAATAACATAAGTGGCCAGCTCAACAGCAGGCATGCCATTATCGGTTAGTTCAACCTGTCATCACTGACTGGGAGTGG
Organism: Merops nubicus; assembly: GCF_000691845.1. Lineage (NCBI taxonomy): Eukaryota > Metazoa > Chordata > Aves > Coraciiformes > Meropidae > Merops > Merops nubicus. The sequence goes on from NW_008582036.1 coordinate 16,473, forward strand.
AAGCAGTGGTCATTAGCTTTAACTCTGCCGGGGAAGGTTGCGCTTCTCCTTATTTTATTATATATATTTTACACCATCTGACAGTATTTCACAGAGTACCACAATGTTATGGTTTCCTCCCTGACAGAGGAAGGAGGGGGAGGTGCAGGTGAGGGAGGAGAGAAGAACACTTGCAATCATCTGTTGTCAGCTGGAGGGGGCAGGAATTGCATTGCCTATCGGATAAATACTCATTTAGAGTAATCACTTTATTTCAGCCCTGTAATGACATTAACAAGCTTGGAATACAGGGAATTACATGAGTCAGAACAAATAATTGAATATTCCACTGCTGGGGAATGCAGCACAAGTCTGACTTAATGTCATGCCATCTCTGAAGCTACCACTAGCATGCAATTAGATGATAAGCTTAAACAGCATATAATTGGCACTACTAGTATGAAAAACATACTATTAATTGTTAAATTCTTACCTGCTTGTAACTTGCATGAATAAAAGTATCTTGCATGTCTTTTTAAACAAAAAGAACCACAGGAAACATTTCAGTACATTTTTAAGAAAATAAGGGTTGCTAGTAGAGAGGAAAGGAAGAACTGGAGTCTGGGATCTAGAAAGAATAACTTCAACATGAAAAATGGCAACATTTTTTTTCTTTTTTTTTTTTAAGCATTTGATTGAGAGGAGGATGAGAATTACTTAATATATCAAATGCTATCATATTTCCTATCCAAAGGGAAAGGTCTTCGTTTGTCCTTCTTTCTACAGTACATTGGATCAGTTCACCATTTTGTCTGCAGATATTTTTGCCCCACAAACTCTGATCTCATGACTCAGCTTTTTTTCAGTCACTTGTTGTTCTTGGGATGTGGTTAATAATTCAAAGACCTTTCTAAAGAAGTATGCCAAAGAATCCAAAACTACTCCAGGCTCTGGTAAACAAGAAGGCATAGAACTCTTAATGTGATTAATTAATGCAACACCTCATAATCTATCTGATTTATCACCAATCTCTAGGTTTAATTTTCAACACATTCTCACAACATCCCAAGTCGGTATGATGTGGTAAATTCCATCATTTTAAGCATCAACTAAATGGGCTTAATCCATCCAGTTATACACTCTATGGTGGAATGTTAAAAGCCTTCACTTGCCTATATTGTATACTTTGGATGATTTGACAGCAGTTACAATAGGCAGTATGGTTCCTCAGGTATGTGTCAGTTCAGGTTAGGGTTGGACTAATGTTGGACAAGTAGAATGTAAATGCAGAAGCATCATTGTCTCCATCACCCACCTAGATTAGCTCTTTAAATCACAGTCTTATCCAACAGATAACACACTAAATTTGCTACAGTTGAACTAAACACAGTAGAGAACTTACCGTATTTATTATACGGATGAAAAGATTAGATTATTTTAAAACCAAAATTCTGTACTGGATCTTTGGCCATTGATTTCAGCAGCGTTGGAGCTTCCTTATAGTTAAAACAATAAATGGTACTGCAATTGGGATTTGTTTTTCTCACCAGTCTAACATCACTGACCCTTCTGCTGAGACCTGAGTAAAGTACTTTGCTGTAGGAGCATGGCAGGCCTATGAAGGAAGAGCTCCTTTTTCTAGAGGAGGCTTGTGGGGCAGCCCAGACCCTGTGTGGCAGTTCAAGCTGGCAGGTAGATTTTTTCCTTCAAAAAGAGAGAGGAATACAAGCTGACAGGGAATTGTGGGTTCTGATACTTGGAGCTTTGCATGGCTAGCTGAGTCCCAGAGATCTGAGACTTGTCATGTTGAACACTTATTTCTGTTTTCTTAACAGAAGAGAATGATCCCACCTCTTGCTTCCCCAAAGATAAGGCATTCTGGGTGATCGTACTTCAGATTATCACTGGCATTTGGAAGATGTGACCCATGTGTTTGACAAGTTGGCTTGAAGAAAAGCTGACTGTGAAGTAGCAAGCACAAGCTTTAGATTAGAAGGTCAGGTGAAATATCTACAGTAAAGGGATGTATTTGACCCCCGGATGGAATCTGGGTATGCTGCTCCTGTAATGGTGTAGCTTTGAAATATATGAAGCTTTTAAAAAAAGAAATATTTGGTGCATTGCTGTCAATTAGTAATACAATTTTAATCACGTTTACATTATGATTTTTACTCAACAGATGGCATACTGTCAAATGCTTCCATTTATTCTATCAATAAGAATACCTGCAAACCTCATCTCTCTTAATTTTAATAATGTTACGGCAGTTAGGGAATGCATTCACAATTGACCTATTTAACAAAATGTAGCTTACTAAAATAATAACATTTTAAAACATTGCAATTACTATCAGGAATCTGAACATTTATATTAATTTGCTATAATTTTCTGCATGTTTGTATATATATTCATTCCAAGAAGACAATATTTTTAATATATTAGTATTATCCATGCTGGTGCCAGGATTTTATATTTTTATGCTAGTTCAGTTGTTTCACCTTGGAGCTGCACTGGCAGCCCTAAAGAGGCAACTAAAAATGTTAATTTATGCCAGAGTAGGAGTTTGTGGATTATATTTATTAAAAAGACAACAACATTAAGAGGTACCCACTGAAGAAGGGTAAATGAAAATGAGCCTGGTTTCCATGTCACTTCCTAAGTATTTGTAAGGTCTCTGAGTGCCCACACTCCCTGCTGCTGGTTTGGCAGCCTGTGCTCAAGGCCAGTGCTGGTATGGCACAGCTGTGTGTGGCCTTGTATCTAACTGCTGTGGCAGAAGTTATGTTAGAAAGAACTGTGAGAAGTCTTGTTGGGGTTTGTTCCTGCTTTGTTTGAGTGCTGTATGTAAACTCGGACCCTTGCTCGTTCTGCTGCCTGACCTTTATTGGAGCTATGCCTGTGCTTGGTGCCCCCGTACCTCACTGAGCCAGACACCAGCTTGTGGACTTAACTGCCTGGTTAGCCTGTGGACCTGCCTCAGCATTACAAACTCAGCCACTACTCTAAACTCTTGCTTCTGCTTGCTGCCACTAGACCTGCTTTACTCTTCTTTTTTTGGTGCTGCAGGTCTGTGCCCTTGCTGATGAAGCCTCTGTCTTGCTGCCTGGCTGCCCTTCCCTTATGGAGCATCCAGCCCTTGCTGCTTGCTTTCATTGCCTTGGAGCACCATGGAGCCTTTCCCCCACCTCACAGTCTGCACTTGGGGTCCTAACAGCCATCCTACATCCTTAACGAAGCAGATAATAACTTTCATAGTAATGTATGTTTGGGAATGACTCCTACATCCTTAACAAAGCAGATAATAACTTTCATAGTAATGTATGTTTGGGAATGACTTCAAAAAGGCCAGCTGGTGCCTTTCCATTCATAGATAGAGATACCTAACCCATCCCTTGCAGATACCAGTATAACATTTTCTTCAAAAGCTTTAATGACTGAGATTCTGCAGCCTCTCAGGCAACTTTGTCTAGAGTGGAATGGTTCTTAAAATTCCACTTGAGAGCTAAGCTTAGTATCTTCTGTGACTATTGAAGCCAATTACATTTTGTTTCCCTCTCAATGAATATGGAAAAGTAGTGATAGTTTATTTTTTACTACAAATCTTACAATACTTTTAGAGATTCTCAGTACTTTTTTCCCAAGGCTGGAAAAACATAATTCCTTCCACCCATCTACACAAGCAATATTGCCTAAACCTGTCACCCTTCTTCTGAGCACTTCTTTCGTTTGTGTTTTCTTGAAGTGTGGTGCTGGGAACTGGCTGCTGTGTTCTAGCCAAGGCTGGCTGAACACAGAGTAGAACGATCATTATCACTTTGGTCATGTGTATGACAGTCCTACCAGTATATGCTAAAAAAGATTTTCCTTTCATGAGTCTGTCAGTGTATGGACCATAATAACACCTTACTGCTCTAGCTGTGCAGCTCTATCATATTACACACTTCACTTCTTCAGGCTGCAGTTCTTTACGTTTGCCTATTCAATGTCTTCCTGACTTAGTAGGTTCATTTTAATACCTCTATTCTATCTCTGGTGTGAGATATTCCTAATCAGTGACATCCGCAAGCTGGTTGATTTGTTTATCTCTGCCATTCAAGTTTTAAATTAATGTATTTAGTAGAGCTTGGCCAAAGACAAATTCATGCCCTATTCCAGTTGAAGTGTATTTCCCATTTGACACTGATATTCCTAAGGTACCTTTTCTACCAAGTGAGTGGTCACCCTGTCATAAGAATCCCCACTGCATCTGCTGGGTTACTTACAACACTGATCATAAGGGAACATATCCAGCTCTAGGGAAGAGAGTGTGTCACGTCTGCTGCTTCTCTCTTTCCATTGCGCTGTTACGCTGTCGAGGAAGATAAATAGCTCGAGCTTATGTTACACGTGCTTGATGTGTTGGCACCTCTTTGGCTTCTATGCTCTTAAGTGCTCCTTGCTTGATATATAGTTCTAGGGTCTTGAAATTGGGCTGGTTTGTAGTTCCCTCCCTCTTCCTTTTCCTTCCTTTTAGGTAATGTGTTTCACTTTTACTACTCTACCAAGCTCTCCAAGTTCTCAAAAAATGAGTGGTTTAGAGATCATGCTGATTCCTAAATCTTGCATGGCACTGATTCTCACCAGGCAGTGAGAGGGAAGGTGTCAGGGGTGTTCTGATAAGGTTCTAAGCTAAAAAATCACTGCCAGAAACATTCTCACATTCTTCTGGTAGAAGAAGCACATCAGCCATGCTGAGTCTGAGACAGCAAGGAAGGAGAGCCGAGGAGCTCTCCCTGCAGAGGTCCAAAATGGTGCTAAATTTCTCAACCACGGCTTGACTACAGAAAGATTGGCAGTCTCTTCTCAAATGATTCCTGCCAGGCTCTTCAGAATTGAAGACATAATTTATTTTCACTTTTTAATTTTTTTTTTTTTTGTGGGTGTGGTATTCTGTCTTTGTTGAGAATTAATTGTGTTTATTTAGTTAATTGTTATGACTGATGACTGATGTTATTATGAGGAGTTTGACCATCTTCCCTTTAGGAGAACCAAAGAGAATGTTCCTGGAGAGGGAATTAATCTTTCCTTCCTCGTTTTGTTTTGATTTTTTCAGAGATGCCACCTATGTGTGCAGTTGTTGAATGTTCTGATTTCCTGCTATTTCTCCACCTCTCCCCTACAGTAAGCAACCAGAGCAGCTTTGCTCCCTGCTTATTCCCTGATAATTCAGCATTCAGTGGACTAATAATGTAGGTATTGAGGAAGTCTGGAACAGAAAATCTGCTTGCTGACAAAGCATTAATAAGCTTTAGCTTGGTACTTATAGACAGATGTGTATAGCAGCTGGATCTGAAAGAAGATTTGGAGTGCTCAGCACTTGTTTGAAGTCTGCATCCATATATGGTTTTCCTGTTTGGATGAGCAGCATTTTGTGTTGTCCCATACTGCATGGGGGAGAGAGGGAGATGTTATGGCAACATTTGGTGCTTAGCTGTGAGAGGGTACTGATGCCAGAAAATATTTCAGCATCAAGAATCGCCACATTTTTGTGCAGGCTGAGGAGGACCCAAGGGATCAAAACATGAGATTCTCGTTTTCACTCTGTGACTTGTGGAGTAGCGGAAAAGGGACACCTGCACAGGACCAGAGGAGGGTGAAATTTATACATTAAACTTTCCTTTTCTTTGGAGAGACCGTACCTCGTAGTGTTAGGCACGATTCATTATGAACCTTCTGTGGCTATTCAGCTGTTAGTTATTATGGATTACTTCTTAAAGAGAAGGAGCTTTTACTCTACAGACTTTGTTTACTGCCTAAGGAGTCTATACCCTGATGAATGCAAGTAGCTATACTGATAACATGCCACAAGAGAAGATAATTTCATATCTGAAGACAGAAAGATTTTGTGGAGTTTTTTACAAGAATGTCAACATTTTACATTGAAAAACACATTATCTTGGAATGCTGTTATGGTTTGAAGAGCCAAGTTTTCTTAAGTTCTCTTCAACACGGGCAGAAGTGACAGTAGACTCCTCTACCTTTCTCCAGGCTGGGAGTAAACACACTATTTCCTTATAACCCCAGATGGTCTTAGCAGATTCTAGTGACTTGTTCATCAGCTAGCCTTGTCCACCACCACAGTGGAGGGATGGAAATGTGACCGTAGACCCAATTGTCTTTTGTAACTTTCTGAAAGCATCATTACAGTGGAGACTTGCAGAGTCTTTATCCCTATACAGTAAGCTGGAAGTTGGGGGAATGAGCCATCATCCACTGACCTCTGCCTGGTGTTAGGAGTGCTGTGGCAACTGGCTTCCACTGCAAGGAAGGAGTTTTATGGATCAGTGTTGTTGTGAAATTATGAGGATTAAAAGGGAATAAAAGGGAAAGTTTATTGATTCTTTTAAAAAGAGATCAAGGACAATGATTCTAAAAAATTAAGAAATCATAAATGAAGAGACTTGAGTGATCCCCGAATGTAAACAAAACTGCCACAGGACTCACAGGAAAAGTCATGCCTACTGTGTTCAGTAAGGATTCATACAGTATTTGCCTTTCTTGCTGATAATCATAAAAAATGTTCCAAGTATAAAAGAATAGTTTCCACCTGGGAAAGAGGAATAATACATTTGTATTTTTACAGTACATCAGCAATAAGCCTGTCAACTTAAACCCAAAAAGAATCCAGTTCCATGATACAAACAATATGCAAATAATGAACCTGGAGCTCTCTACGTTCCCAGGAACTTTGGGTATATTTGTGAATAAGGGCTGGCATTTTCATGGAAATGGCAATTTTTACATCAGTGTCAGACGGGCAAAGGGTTGATGAGACGAGAAACCCTCCTGATGCACTTGCCCAGACAGATGTTTAAGAATAAGATATTTCAAAGACATCTGCATCTCTGTGGCATCCTGAGGTTGTGCTGGTTTATGGCTGTTCTGCCTGCTGGTTCAATGGAGGCTGACAAGGCAAGTAAGTACAACACTTGGCTTAGCTGCTCTTCTATTTTTTCTCACCTTATAGTTTATTTTAAACATTTCTCTGACCTTGAGATGGCACAGGAGAAGGGATTTAAAATGTTGCAGTCCTCATTCTATCAGGTTGAGTGACCCAGTGCATATTCCTGCAAATGCCTTTGATATGTCATCCTTTAAAAAATTGTATAGAAGTATCTTTCATGTCTGTACTGTAATGTAGGTGCTGCTTCTCCCACTTTGTAAATTTATGCAAAAACATAAACCATCTTCCTTTCTCTCTTTCTGTAAGCAGAAGTTTTATAAAACATGCAATACTAAAACTCCTGCAATTAAGTTGTTATCTGTAGATTATGAAGAGATGCAGTATTTGTCATGTTCATAATTTGATTAAAGATTATTTTCATCTTCCTCTCTAGTACAGATCTATGGAACACCAAAGCTGCCATTATGAGGGTTGCAGTCAGTTTTGCATAAATAATCCCTGGCATTAAGAAATTTGTTCTGTGGTAGTGTTAACTATCAGTCTGAAGTGCTGGGGTTAAATCCCCAGTCCTGAATGAAGGCTGGCATATGGATGATGTTGACAGCCAGGCAAGAAAGACCCTCCTGACCGGTTTTCACCCAGGCTCTGGCCAGCCTTGGGTGGGAACTGCTGAGGAGATCACCACCAGGTGCCCCCACCTTCCACATTAACTTGGAGTCGGGGCAAGAAGGCACCTCCATAAGAGCTGACTCTGCTTGGAGTGGGGCTGGGAGGTTTGTTTGTGCAGTGTGGGGATTCTGGCTAGTGAAAGGAGCTCCCTGGCTCTTCATGCCCAGTGGGGTTCCCAGGATGGCAGGGCCAGAACATGAAGCTGTCTCTGAGTCCCTACTATATAACTGGTTCATGGCTTGGCTCCTTGGCTGGCTTTCTCCCTTCATCATGCCCACGGTGGTGGGTGAGTGCATTGACTTGTTCCTGCCTCTGGCTGTCTGGCACTTTGGATCTTTGCTGTGTGATGTGGGAGTGGAGAGAGGAGTTTGACTGCTGGTCTGCTTGGGCAAGTGGCTAGCAGAAAACAGTCCCAGATTTGTTAATGATTTGAAGTGGGTGTCTCTGCACGAGAACTCCAACACATGTCCATGGAGTTCAGGGTAAAAACTGTTCAGACATAAGGATTTTATTTAGCTTACAATCCAGACTGTTGTTAAACTTGATTAAGATTCAGCAGGCATAATAAAACCCAACAGTAATAACTGTTTTTCAGTCCTACTGATTTCAATGTATTTGTGGAATGGTGGTGTCCTCTTTGAGATTCCTGTATGTTAACCTAGAAACCATGTTTACAGACTGTAATCCATTGTGCTCTACAGGCCTGTGTAATGGGATTGCAACACACCAACTTTAAAGAGACTTGCTGCTTAAAACTGGAAAAAAAATCAGAGGCAAGAATCTGGGACATAATTTTTTGTTAATATTTTTCCATTGACTTGTTGAAGAGTTTTTATAGACAAGACTGTGGTGGTCACAAGGTGAATAGAGGTTGTCTGTTAAGAATAGATATTTTTCCATTTTTTTGCCATACATTCTAATGTGGAAGTGATGTTTGAAGACATATCTAATAGCTGTGAGGTCCTTGGAGTTATATTTTGTGATGGACACATAGACAAAGATTCACAAAGAATGGGTCATAATGAGCACCCAACACCCTTGAATGTCTAGTGACATCTTCGGAGTTCACAAAATCAGATGATAGTACTGGGACAAGAGAGTCTTCCCTTCACTGCCCTTCTGGTTCCAAACAGCAGTAGGACATGCTGAGATTTTTACAATTTGGTAGGGCTGGTGTCATACTACAGATAAGTTTAGATTAATAAATACAGTAGGGCTGGGGTCCTAGTCTTTTAAGCTTTATACTATTCATTTTACGTTGCTAAAAATATAAAACAGAGGGACTTCCCACAATTTCTGTTACTGTTTTGAGAAAACATATCAAAAAAAAAAATGCTGCTAATTTGAAAGCATGTTTTAGCTGTTGTCGTGCTAACGAGATAGAAATGTGCTTTGATAATTAATTATATATGTTTTTACGATTCAAACTATAGCCCTTTGGGGCTGCAGCCTTGCACATGGCCCTTGCAGTTGCTTTCCCTGCAGGTACAGAGGCTGAGAAATATCAGCTTCCTTTGCTACAATTCAGTCGTTCTTATTAGAATATGAGACCTTTCCAAGCTGTTATGCTGAAGAAATTCAGGGACTTTTATCCATGAGTAGTTTTAGAATGATGTCCAGTTTTTCAGAAATTAGTTTCTCATAAACTCTATTAATAATTATACAACAGCTGTAGTTTTTCAGGTTAGCATTAAAATTATCCTTACATTGTCTTTTTACAGTTTTGTTCAGCTTATTAACTCTAACTGGTTTATTGCTACGCCATTCATTTAAATTAACAATCTGCAAAGAAAGCAGATAAAATGCTTCACATGTCCCATTACTGGGGTAGTAATAGTTACTCAATTAGGCACAACTACTTCAGTTTCCAATCTGTTCTTTAATGATCAACACAAGATACTAATTTAAAATATTATTAACCAACAAATGTATTTAAAGAGATATATTTTTAGCAGGTAGAAACAACATCAGTGGTGAGAAATGTGTGCTGTTTTACTTGCTAAGCATCTGCACCGCAATTGCTGCCATCTCTATGAGGCACTACAGTGTTACAGACATTCTAATCATGACCTCTGGGTGCGAGAGTGCAGCCAGATTGATTGTCCAGTGACTTTCACTGGTGATGAATTTCTGAACTGTTCCCATTACACGGACATGGGGAGGTGGGGAGTTGAAGGTGGGGACAGTCCCTATCTTTCTATAAAGTTTATCTAGCATTTGATATGTTTTGGGAACTCCTCTGAAATAATGGTAATAATTAATCTTTAACAGTTATTTAAGCAGCTGCCGTGTTAGGAATCTGATAACAAAATCTGTCATAGGGAATGTGGTTCAGAACAGGGAGACACAAAAAGACAGTTTGATATATAGCAAGTCCTCTTCTTAAGCATTAGCATTTTTACACACTAGAGAAAAATAAAATGGAACATACTGAAAAAACTCTGACTGTCTTTCTGTCTCAGGAGCACTGCTGTAGAGCTGGATTTGTACTTTGAATACGCTTCCAGTATATTCAGTGCTGCATTAGCAAAATGGCAGCTCTGACTTGGAGAAATACTAGCATATTCTGCCTCTAAAATGTGTAAAGCATGGCTCATTAATAATTTTAACATTTAAAAAGTGGAGCTACATTCTGGTTTTGCCACTCTGGTAATTCTGCAAACCTAGGAAATCAAATGTGTTGGGAATTCCAACATACATGCTGCTAGGATCCTGAAGCTGAGTGCATCTATGGAGATTGATTAAACATCATACTAATTCTGCACAATCAGCATGGTACACAGTTTTTGTAGGTGGGTAAGCCCAAGCATGGAGAATCTGCTTTGCCTGACATTACACTACTAAGTTGATATCCTTGAAAACACCAGGAAAAGAGTAAAGTAAGGAAAAAGTATGTGGAAGCATGAAATTTTTTAAAAAGATAAAATATTTTGCCCTGGCAACCGGTAACTGGAAAAACATTTTCTGGTTTATTGACACTAAAACATATAATGAAATTTTGTAATAAGTTGAAAGGAGAAAAAGTTAAAACTCCCTTGAAAAGACAGATATCATTAGATCAAATTTGCCTTTGAACTTATCTCCGTGTTGTATCCTTGCAAATATATTTTCAAAGTACATTCTTTTCATCAAACGTCTAATAATACTTTAACTATAAAATGATTGGTAGTTCTACTACTCACAATTAAAATAAAACTGTGCTTGTCAAAATAAATGAACAAAGTACACTCTGTGATGCAGTATCCTTGACTTTTTAAATCCTGTTTGTTTATTTACACACTAATTGCAAAAATTGATAATCCATATGAGGTCACCTAGGTCCATGCAAATGAGTTTTTACTGGATGTTCAGATACTGTAAATATTTATTTAACTGTCCAAGTTATTAGAACTAATCACTATAATTTTTCCTGTAAAGGACAGATTTCTTTCTAAGAGTTTCCTGAAGGGGAAAAGACAGTAAGAGAAGAGTTATTTGTAGACAGATTCTTTTTAATATTAATATGCAATATTAAGTGTGTTTTGTATAGTTATATAATTATACAACACTAAGATTGCATGCTATCATCCACATATACCATGGTATAACATACCATAACACAATCAGTCTTTTTTGCTGTGTTCAAGCAGTGAATTGACAATTCCAAACCAAGGTGCAGTCACCTTGAAGTTTGGGGGGAAATATATGAAAACATATTTCAGTATATTTCTACATGCACTATTGACTTGCTTTTTAGGTGCTATCATTTTTACAATGGACTCACACAGGTAAAATCTCCAACATTGAGGAATGTAACCTTTTTATCACAAAGTTGCTTCAAGTTCCGTATATATTTGATGATTATACACTGATAATGTCAGATATTATTTTTGATAATGAATAATGACTTACAAACTCATTGAACTTTTAGCATGCATTTTCTCCACATTTGTATCTTGGCAGGTTTGGGTTCTATGGCAGTTTTAGAAATATCAAGGCTTCTTTAACCTGCCTGATAATTCTCCTTAACATCTGTGTAACGAACATACAAGGTAAGTCATACTATATGATTTATATTAAAATGTGTCTGTAAATGTCATATGCTTATTCACTATGAAATATTTCAGGCTTCATTATGTGTAACAATGCAGAATTGAATGGGCTTGGACTTAATGTTTGCTCTATACTTATAAATGGATTCTTGAAGGAACTACAGTTTTCCTGTCATGAAGAGGTGTCGTGTCTTCTTTCATTTAGGACAGTTTCAACCAGTTTCAGTCTCTGTTTGCTAAATATTGGGTGAAGCTGCAGCAATAACTACTAAACAATCCTATTGTCTGAATAATGCTGAATTAAAGGAGGAAGGCATGATAACAGAAATGTAGTTGCTCTGTTGTTCTATTACAGCTACATGTTTCTGCAAAAGAGAACTGCAGATATTAACCTGACTACAGGACATAAGAATTTACACATACTGCTTCAAAATTAGTTCTACCTGCAAATATTTTAATAGAAGCATTTTTAAACTTAAGTTTAGTTTAAGGTAATTTTGAGATTAAGTTTATAAAAGGGCCTTCATTACAGCTGCTTAAAAATATTACATCTGCATGCACTTCTGGGGAATATCTGCATTCATCCACACCAGTATGCCCCCATTCTGTAAAGCAGTGGCTGCAGACCCCTAAGTGTTAATATATCCCCTGTGGTATTAAAGAGCCAAAGTGTGTGTGAACTCTGACTTGCTCAACAGTAGACACATAAACAGAAACAGACAAACACTAACATTTATGAACATGCTGCTTAACCTCTGAATATTGTGGAATTGCCTATAGTTAGTTTTTAGTCCAATTTTTTGCTGATAATGGTAATACCCTTCTTCCCCTTGGCCCCTAAAATGTATTTTTAAGGGCCAAACATACACCATGTTTTCTGTAGTTACAACTTTAAAATGTGAAGTGTACTATTCTTGACCTTGCAGGTTCCATATTCAATGTTCTTAATTTGTATTGCTGGCACACATTGGATTCAAGTCCCTGTATTTAACAAAAATTACTTCATTTTTTTAAAAAAAAGATTTTCTGTAGTTTTTGAACCACAACCAGGTAAGAAACTCCAATCATTTTCAGAGGTAATTATCTAGTCCCAAAAAGGCATGCAATCTATACTACCAGAAGTGATGTCAAGCCTTATGATCCTGCAACTGAATATAGAGCAACACAACTCTATCATATTTACATCAGTATAAGCTTGACACATAAACCAGAATGCAGTCCCCTTCTTTCCCTTTCTTCTCTGAGAGGACCAGGGGCTGGGGAATATCATGGAGAAAAGCTTTCTGCTAAAATCTGCTGGAGAGAAAGGGAAATAAATGAGTAAATATGCATTAATAGCATGTCGAGGCATTGTTCTTGTGCAGGAGAGAAGTTGCATGCTTACATGATTCTTCTACCCATTTTGTTGCCTTTCCTGTGAAAGGTTTTAATATTTTAACCTGAGGTACCATAGGATGATAGTTGCAGGGATGAGACTGGAGACAATTCTTTTGCCTTCTCAGTAATATTGAGATGTGTTAGGTTTGGTTTATTCCCGTGAGCTGGACGCCTGACATTTGTGTTGATCGTCATCCAGTGGTGATATCTGGGCTCTTCGTGCTCTACTTGACCAGAGGTGAGTTTTCCCTGCAGGGATAGCAAGTTCCTTTAGAATGATTTTAGGCCCACATGTTGACCTTTTCCTCCCTGAATTCCACATGCAGCAGCCATGGTCCCCTTTTTGAAGCTTCTGAAGTTAAATTTTTGGAAAGTGGTAGTGTGCACAGACTTCAAATCTTCATCCCCACTAGTTTGTTCTTTAGCAATGTCTTAGGTCTGACATAAAGGTTTTTGCTCTTCATGCATGAAGATCAGAGCTGTTCAGACTAATTTCCTACATGCAATTCTTTCTATGATTTCTATTTGTCAATTGCTGAGTGCAAGTTTCTTGTTTATGGGTGTGCTTTCTTACATGGACAATTCTATACAAATAGTCTTTGAGAGTGACTTGCTGAACTGTCTGCTTCTGCTGTTCACTCCTCATGCTGAGTGAGTGGCCACCTCAGCTGCCTAGGACTGAGTTTGCTCCCTGACTGTCTGACTGAAGCATTTGAAATGCAATCAGAAATGAATAATATATGATAAATGCTCATGTTCACACATGGATAGCCTGGTTTGCATGCAAATATTGGAATTCAGATTGTTCTCTGTGTGTTAGAATATCTTTAGGAATGGCTTGAGAACAGCAGCTCTCATTGTGCATTATTTTAAGCATTCATGCCACATCACTGTTAAGTGCAAGTACACTCTCTCCACCAGATCTTTCATAGTCTTGCAAGTTTTAATGGGCCCTTCTTTGTTGCCATTGGGGATCCGTATCCTCCATCTCTTAATCCAGTTAATAAAATTGCCTTCAGTTTTGTTTCATAGTAGGAGATGGTAGTATTGCTCCATCACTACTTGAATATATGGGGATGATGGCAGCACCAGAGATCAGGTGGCATCATTAATTTTTTGACTGGTGAGAGCATCATGGTATGTTGCATTGTCTTCTAGTGAAGTTCTTTCACATGGCCTCAAGGGAGAAATCTGGTCAATAAAATGGCAGTAATAAATTGAATTTGTCTACACTTTAAATTAGATGAATGCATATATACAAATATATATTCATATGTATGCATAAATATATAAACAGATACATACACTTGTGTGTATGTCATGGTGAAGAAGATCAAGAGGCAGCTATTGCTAAACCTTCACAAGTGATTTGAGATTCTTTAGCCTCTCTGTAAACCTCTGACTACACCCTCATGAGTACAGTGTTTCTTCCCTGGGAAGACACTGCTGGCTATCATAACGGGCTTCTGTGTTTATGGAGCTAGCAAGGCATGTCAGGGAAGGTACACAGAGCCTTCCCCAAGGTTGCTCAAGTGTGAAGATTTTCCTTAGGATGCTATAGTTCCTGGTATCTTCATTATAGGTTAGTATTTTTGAGGGCTGAACTGACCTTTGAGAAGCTGTCCGAGAAATGCTTCAGCCACTGCAAGTTTTCAAGTTGTTTTGTCTTGGAATAAATTCTCCTGGCTCATTGCTAAATCTTAAATCTGTGGAGGAAGCTTGTAGTCAGTTAAAGAATTTCTCAATCAGTTTGAACATGAACACACACTTTTGTGAGTGTTCAGGTTAGGCCAGAAATCCAGCTTAAGAAAATGAACAAAAAATGCATGGTGAGAATGCCTTTCTAAATGCCTCTCGGACAAAGCAACTGGTAGTGACATAGAAAAGAGAATCAGAGATTTCAAAATTCTGGCTTGGTAGTGTAGCCTTTGCCTTTAGAAGCTGGGTATAATAATGTCTGTAGAAGCTTCTTCATCTTTTATAAAGGTGACTTCACCCTCTCAGCTGAAGGAAGTAACTATTCCATGCATAGTCCTCATTTTTTGACACTGAAATGTTTTAAAATGGAAAAGGTAACCGAGTCTACCTGAACATCTGCATGCCACATGGGATTCCTGTGGCCTTGCCATCTCTCTTTATGAAGAAATCTACACGATGCTTTACATTATGCATATTTGTGTATGCATAGTGCCAAATAACACCTTTAATTATATCAACATAGAGGGATACAACAGCTATCAAACATCAAAAGTTTTTATCATCATGTGCATTCCTATCAAGGTAACTGTTGGCTTCTTGGACTGTTTTTCCTTAGTACAATATATCTATATTCCATATGCAGATTCCACTGTGAGTGATTTGCCTGTTTTGTAAGCTAGACTGCACCTGTAACATGTGGGATTGAGTTAAAAATGACAAGCAGACAAGCACAAGGCACATTATCTTGACAAACTCAGCCTCCAAAAATTAGCCTGTGCCTGAATTATTAAAATAACAAGGAATATTTCACTCAGCTGTGGAGAAATGCTCCTAATTGTCCACTTTAGCCAACTTCTTTCAGACTTCACGATCGGTCAATTTACGGTAGCGGCTTGCAAATTCCTGAACTCCCATTAGAGAAAAGTGCAACAGCAGTCCAACACACCCTCATTTATTTTAATAACCTGCCAAGCAGACATGAAAATGTTAAAGTTGGAAGGCTATAACATGACAGGAACCTGACTTGTCACAGCCACATTATAATCTAGTTAAACTACTTTCTTTCTGCCTTTCATGTCTTTTCAGGTAAGTGGAAAACTAATTGTCAAATTACTAATTTTGTTGGCATTAATATCAATACTAAGGCTAGAGAAGCATGAACAGATAGGCCTGTGTTTTTTTTCTTCATATTATGCTTGGATGCTGAAAAGCATTCTGAAAATATAGATGGATAAAATCAGCGCCCAGTCTTTCTATCAACACTGACCTATTTATGTAAAGAGACATTGAAGCTCTATAAAAAGGCTCGTTAAAGTCTCTGGCTTCTTTTATTATTATTTAATGTCTGAAAAACTTGTTTACTTCAATCTTGTTTCCTTTGTGCATAATAGTGTACCTGATGTAACACGGCCAGTATTCACATCTAAAGTATTAATGGCAGAGTCTGATCTTGTAGGAGAATACAAGGAACTGCACTACCGAGGAAAAAAATCTTCAGCAATGTCAGGGTCACACTATCTTTCAAAATCAGCTGTAAGTAGGTCATGCTTCAGCTGCAGGCAGGGTCGAGAACATCATTGCAAAAAGTGATTGGGATGGTTGAGGAGCATGTTGAGAGAGCTGGGGACAGCTCAAGGGACTAGAAGGAGGACCTAGTTGTGATGGACATGGAGATATGAATCCCGCTACAGACATTCTGCCGTACCTCTATACCTACACGGGGTTACTTGCCCTACATGACACGAAGGCTACTGGGTGCTTTCTCAAGGCGGGACTGAATCTATTACTTATGTCTTCAGTCCATTTTTCTGGTTTTGTTGTTTGTTTGTGTTTGTTGTTTTTGTTTTGTTTTGTTTGTTTGTTTGTTTTTAGGGGGAGTTGTTTGTTTGCTTGCTTGGTTCTCTTGCCCATTTGCGGTAACCTTTCTGGGGAATGGGACTTGGCTTCGTAAATGTTTGCACAGATTTTACTGGCCATCATGGCACAGACCTCGTCCTACGAGTAGTAACCCTTCCACAAAGAGTGAGGTGCTGTAATAACAATGGAAGCATATCCCTTCCCTGCTAGAAAACTTCTACCATGTACTTAGCTTTGCCTCTACTTCATTTGGAACAAGTCTCTTATAGGGGGTCTAGAGTGCAATGGCAAGTCTTATTAGCTGTAGTTTTGCAGGAAGCTGAGTGTTCAGATTGTAGAAACATATTCCTGTTTCTTGTACAATTTGGGACAGAAGTTATCTTCCATTGTCTTTTACATGCTCTTTTTTCTTTGCTGAAAAGAAACATGCAGAAGTGCATTCCCACAGCTTCTTACCACATCAGTTCTGCCCCAGCTGGAACCAGAAAATGTAGCACCAGAGACAAAACTCTTGGTGTTATTGGCGGGTTTAACAAGAGCATGTTTGCACTCAAGTGAGTCCTGATGGCTTTGTAAATATTTTCTTGTGGAGAGTATGAACACAGGCAAACCCATAATAGTACTGAGCAGCGGTAGTTCTGTATGGGACTGAAAATTGAAACAGAAAGATGCTCTGTGCCTCTGTATTCATCCCCTCCTTTCTTCTCACCACTCTCACCATACTCATGTGAAACGGATTGGCTGGGATTAAGCTATGACACAAAAGTTTGCAAAGTGGCATTATTGCAATGAGCAGGAAGAGAACAGAGGAGAAGGCGAGTAGGTCTTCTGGAGCACAAGCAGAGAAGGGCAAGCTAAGTGCTCCAGTTAGTTTTTCTGTTCCTTGAGGATAATGAGGGTCATGTGCAAACTTGGGATGGTAAATGAGGCAGCTAAGGGTGTAAGAGTAGTCAAGCAGCACTGAGACTGAGTCTCACAAGTAACTGATTTTCTAGCGTTGCTGGCAGAGGAAAGAAAATTTCTGTAGTCCCCTGAGAACTGGGTCACCTGGGAGCAGTAGTTACAGGGCTTCACTCAGAGTAAAATGGTAGCTACTTCATGAGATGTTAAGCTGGCTTTTGAGAAAACTCACTGATACCCAGGAAGACTGATGGTTTTGATTTGATGGAATTTTTGCTAGATAATTTTCTTGCCTATTTAAAGCTTTTTGAATAATTAGAAATTGATAGAACTACAATGATTTTGTGTCAGTGACTCTGCCTTTGTGTTCACATGTGTGTGACACGTACTCCCCTGTACTGGTTCTTCCTGTCAGTAATCTACAAAGTACTTATAAATGTGCTTTTTACTTTTCCCATTGTCTGTTTTAAAAATGTCTCCATTTTGGGAGACAAGAAGACAGCCGTGAATGTTTAACTTGCCATTAGCATCTATATTTTATGTCTGAAACATTTAAAAGCTTCTGTTTTAAATGAAGATAAACACATCCCCAAACAGCTGTGCAATGCATGACACAGAACAATTGAGTAAGCATCAAAGTGCTTAACAGATAAAACAGTGCTGGATGTGGCAAAATAAACAGGACTTAATCCCTTTATAACTTGAGTAAATAAATACAGCTTTAATTCAGATACAGTTTTGCCTTTAGGTTGCTCTGTTCTGTTAACACCTATCTGTCAGCAGTAATACCATGTAAATGAGCCACTCTGAGCCTTTCCCCTTGCATCTTGTTTAATCCTCTTCCATTCTTCTAATCATCCTACACACAGAGGCCAATATCTATTTTCATCTGGCAAGATAGGATCTCCTAAGGAATTAAAGATGGTTTCCACTTAGCTCCACAGTAGGCAAAGGCTGGGCTGTGATCTTGGGCTTTAGGGACTTCTCATAATGCGCTGGTGCTTGCTAGATCGAAGAATTGAGTTCTGGCTACTGGATTTTTAATCCTCCTGTGGCTGCTGTTGGGAGCTCCAGTGATTTAAGATCTTTGATTACTCAGAGCTTGGCCCTTTGATTGAGTGAACTTCTGAAGACAGCGTGTGACTGATTTCAAGTTAGTGGTTTTAAGTAACTACTGGAAAAAATAGATAGGAAAAGCCCTGTGATTAAGATGCACTGTGTCCCTTTTTAATTGACTTTCTGAAGCTATCTGATGCTTTACTCTCTGTACACAAAAGAAAAACTGTATAGATCAGTATTTGTTCTAATGAAGAACTCAAGTGTAGCAATATTTGTATGTACTTGTTTGCAGTGATGTGTCTATTAAAACTGTAGACACTAAAAGATGTATTTTAAAAACATACTTCTCACAGGGCATGTCTTAGAAGCAGCAGCAGCAAATATAGCCTTAATGTGCAGGGCTAAGTTAAGCAGTTGACATCATTTCAGTTTGCAGTATGGTTTCAGATACTATATATTTGCCAGCAGAAGAACTGTACATGCATAAAGGCAGGTAGGGGTCACGGAAAGCTGCTTGTGCTGACAATTTGAAGTATTAGCCGTTTGTGAAACTTAACATAGGTGTGTTGATGCTTCTAACCATATTGCAGAAAAGTTTAACAGCAGTCATTCTGAAGTAGATGGAACTTTTTTTTTGCCAAGGAGTATTCCAAAAACATTTGCCTTTTTTTTTTTTTTAAATACAGTTTTAGTGCAGTTACCTTGTTTCAGTGTGGTACTCAAGGAAAAAAAAGAGTGCAATTGTTGGCTATTTATATCTTAGATGCCTGTTAAAAGCAATGATACATTTCTTATTTAAATGGTGAGATAAAACACAGGTACAGGTTCAGTGGGAACATTGCAGGAGTCTGTTCAGTTGTATCTCTTATTTGAATGTCCAGCATCTCTACCTTAGGAAATAAAAGTGAAAGTAAGGGTAAGAAAATTGACATAGTAAAAAAGGATGAATGTGTGGGTGCAAATTCAGCTTTTCCATTCATTTTCTGGGTGAGCTGCAGAATTCAGAGGCGTCGTTGAGCTATGGAGATTTATTTTCATGTACTCAGTAAGATTTGAAATATGAAAGGAGTGAAAGAGACTCTCTGACTTATTTATATCAATATCATTTAGCATTTAGGTTCACATTTAAGCAAGCCTGAAGTCTGATCCCTTTCTTGGGGAAGAAAGGGAAA
>NW_008582036.1:36188-92840 GCF_000691845.1 Merops nubicus
GATATTACCTTCTCAGTGAAGGGCTTGGCCATGAGAGAACAATGCACATAGGCTTCTCCAGATACTGTGCATCACTTTAATTCTTAGAAGTAGAACCCCATGGATGCACCAAGCAGCTATGCAAGAGCAGCTTGTCCAAGTCTATAGTATAAAATCTCAAAAGCTAAAGTTTGCCCTTATGAAAGCTTTTTTTTTTTTTTTTTTTGACATTAGGATTGTGAACTATCACTTTGGAGCACCCTTGTGTATTCCTTTAATGATAAAGTTAGATCTTTTGAAGTAGGACAATGGGTGGGAATTGAACCCCTTTGCTAGCTGGGAGTGGAGTTTTCCTTCTGCTGTCTTACTTGCCACTTAATTGTCAGGATACTTCAGGTAGGCACCATGAACAGCTGGTTGCTTGAAAAAGTGTAAATGGCACTGCACCTCTGTACTGACCCTGTACATACAGGTCATTTATATAATTGCATATACTTATATAGGGCATTTTGTATGTTTTGTGTATGTTTCTGTCCGTAAAAAAGTGTTTTATATATGTCAATGTGTCTAGGAGCTGTGACAATATAATTTCTCCTTTAGTGAAGTCTTCCTTGTCCTCTCTTGTGAGGGTTTCTGGTCTATCCCCTTCACCCAGCTGTCTGTTCTGAACACATCGTCAGATTTTCCTCCATGTTTCACTCCCTTATTGCGTTTACTGTGTGCAGCCTCTGTTAGCTTACTGTTCTGGGTGCCTATCTCACAGCAGTTTTGTCTTTCCCACAATTCTTTCACAAGCTAATGTTTGCAATCCTCCTAGATTTCAGCTTCTGCATGGGAGCTGCACTGACTGGAGAATGGAAGCGTTTGATGCTGATACCCTTTTGTTCTATGTGAACATCCTCTGTAATCTTCTTGAGCAGGCTTTAGGGAATACACAACTTTGCTTTTGCACTTGAAACTGGGCTGCGTGGGTATGCTAATGAACTGCTCCTATGAGTTTGGGAACCTCATTCGTGCAGCGCAGAGCTTTCTGCTGCTTTTCCGAAGGGCGCAGGCTTGGTCATTGGGGCATGCTTTCATGTGTGCACGTCCTGGGGCTGATCTCCATAACCAAATATTGAACAGTATAACACTCCCTGTATAATCATTAATTAATTTTATTAAAGGTGGGCTGGGACTGGAATGAGGATTAATTAGAAAAAGTAAAATGCATAATTAGTAATACTTCTTTTTCTGGATTTTCTTTTTCTGGTGCCCTAATTATTTCCCATCTTTTAAAATTCACTTTAATTTCAATTTAACTCTCCCTGGGCATGCAAACTTGACAAGTGTTTTTTTTTAACTCAAGATTGATTGACAGCAGTTTCGAAACTGTCACAGTGCTAATTAAAACCTTGAATATGTGTCTTTATGAAACCTGAAACACTCTGCACTGCTGCAAAATCCTGGTTCCTGTGTTTTGAATGAGTTTTTTTTTTTAACAGCTAATACAGAATCATTATAACTTGCCTTTCCTCAGGCTTGATATCCAGCTCTCTCCTTCACACTTTATTTATCACTGAATTTAGAGGTTACTCTGACAACATGAGAAAGGGAAGCCCTCCTAGGCAGTGATACCTGCTCTGTTTAGCCAATGTCATTTTACACTTTGCCTTTTCTGCTTGCCAGAGCTGGACAGACTTGACTGACCAAAGTGCAACATTTTTTGACTTGTGGGTTTGTGTTAGGGATACAGTGGTCATATTTCACCATCTCTAGACTGACTCTATGGGAGCTGTATTGGCAGGAATCTTCTACCTTCTGCATACCTTCTATGGTGTATGCATTGCACTTGGTCCTGCTTTCTAGTTTGCAAACTTTCTGGAGGCCAGAGTACTTCTAGAACCTTAAGAAAGGATGCAAAGGCAAGTATCTGCCACTAAGCCATAACTTCATGGGCAAGGTAGAATAGCAGTCCTTGCATTTGGTTGGAATATGGCTGTCTTCCTCTCTCTAACCCTGTATTAGTCAGTTTTCCAGTAAAACAGAAAATTTCATGGTCACAGGGTGAAGATTCTGCATAATTTCCTTTAGGGCAATCAGTAGAAATGATGAACTGAGCTAAGCTGTGTGAGAAATCCTGCAGCAAACATGCTACAAGTCCTGGGCAGAACATCCAGAGCAGGTCCTGCTGCTTTTCCTGGTCACAACACTACTGTGGTACCTCTTTGTAAGTACAGTTCATTTCGTACAATAGTGTTTAGTGAGACAATACTGACTGTGTGAATAAACCAAATTATACTGGCCTGACTACTTCATGGTTTAGGAATCTGTTTAAATACATTGCACAGAGGCATTAGACTAAGTAATCTGTATTATTAAGTTTTGAGGAGTGGGTTGTTTTTTTAAAAAAAATGCTTATTTAACTATAGACAGGTGATATATTTGGATTTTCTGCAGTTTTACACAGCACTTAAATGAGCCCATTTTCTCTATTTCTTGTTGACTTAACTGTTCTGAAAAACTGTTGTATTTAAAGATTTTACTTTTTTTGAGACAGAGCAATCATTAATAGAAAATATTAACCTTATTGTAAATATTCTTGTACTGAATTGTGTGACAATGGAAAGTTTAACATTGTCTTTTTTGAGTTAAGTGGACATTACTATGAGTGACAAGTCTTGCAGAAACAAAAACTTTAAACAGTTTGGCTAAAAGTTCTTTTCTCTCTCAGGCACTCAACTCCTGGTTCCTTACTTTAGCAGTCTTGTATTTGTTAGTTGTCCCAGCCACTGTGCTGCTTAGGCCCTGATTTCCCTATTCTAAGCATACAGTAAGATCAGGATCACCTGCTGGAGAAGGTGCTGGCTCCTCAGTGCCTGAGACCTTTCTAAATGTGATGTGTTATCTGTCAGACTTGGCCACCTCATCTATGGGCCTGAATATCCATTGAAAACCTTTTAGTGTGAGTGCTTCTGCTCTCTGAATGGCTGCTTTCATCATCATCGTCTTCCTCCACTGAATCAAGGTCAGTGAGACCATTCCAGAAACAGAAAAATAGCAGAGTGACAAGAATTAACAGAGCTTAGTATGAATTGATTGGTGAGGGATAGCTTCAAAAGATCTCTGTTGCTATAAAAACAGCAACCCCCCCCAGCATCTCCTCCAGTTGATAGATGATCTGACTTTTGCCTTTCCATCCCCCACTCCACGCGCCCTCTCCTTACGTATTTAGAATGTATGTTTTTCTTAAGTCCCTGCCTGCATCACTCCTCTGTCACAGTAATTTTCATGGGAAAAATTGCTATCCATCAATTTGTGAGCTGTTGGACTTTTTAGGAATACATCATAAGCATATCAGGGTATAGAGAAGAGAGGTGAAAATGCATTTAGCTATGGGGCAAAAAGCAGATGTCAGTGATACATTTTTTTTCCCTTCTCTATGCAAAAACCTTTCTAGCAAAATTATTATGAGGAACTAACAGAGTTATTCACGTAAATTCAGTCTTGGGTAGAGTAGCTATTGCTTACATTTCTGATTTTAATATGAACACAACACTGTGTCTGGTGGTGGGACCTGCATGCTGTGGCAGTGATTGTGCCTAATTACAGACAGGAGATATCCATAGCTTCATCTTCACTCAAAAGCTGCTCATTTGAGTCCCCTCTGCTCATAGAAGTGAGGGGGATTATCAGATTTTGACTCCTCTTTACCTCAAAGGACCCTTTATCAGTCCCTGAGCACTGCACCTTTTCGGATAGAAATATTACAATTGTTTAAATTAAAAGTGTGGAAAATAATTTTTTTTTTTTAAATTATTGGTAGTGCTTTTATTATAAGCACCCTGATTAAGGAGTGCCAGGCTCTGTGTAACATGTAATACAAATACTCTTGCCTACAAATGCTTGCAAAGTAATTTTATGACAAGCACAATAGATTATAACCAGCTAAATAGAGGATGGGAAGGTGGTAAGACAGCATAATGATCTTGTTTTGCACGAAAAGCAATAATCTTAGTTGATCACACTCTGAGACAGACTATAGTTCAAAAAATGAATAAATGTTAAATAAGACAGAAGATGGTCGTTTATTTTTCCTGAACAGGACTCTCTTATCAGTGTGCAGACACTGGAGGCTCCCTTCTCCTCTTGATGGGTATCAGAGTGCAAAAGGTCTAGCTGATAAAATTCTTTAATGATCTAAAGGTAACTTTAGGAAGTAAAGGATATCAGATATTGGAGACTGAATGAACTATTGCTCTCTGTGTAGTAGCAGTGGCTTATCTTTCATACAGTGGAAAAAATGAGCAAAAATTGATGCAGAATGACTGTTTATTTGGCTTTGTAAATCTAAATTTAAAAAAGCAGGTGGGATGGAGAGGACAGAACAATGGGCACCACTTTGGTTTTGATCTGTCCTCAATGAATTTTTTTCTGTTAGTGTTCTTAGACAAAAATAAAATAATCCTGACATTGTTATTCATCATGTATTGCAGTGGTTAAAGGTCAGCCAAATACTGATCCCCACTTTGCTAAGCCTCACACAACCACAAAGTTGACAATCTTTAATAGGCAAGTTACAAACAATATAGAGCACAAAGTGTAAATGGGCAATAGCAGGACCCATCTTGTCAATTCCACAATTAATTTTATTAGGAGATGAATCATTCAAAATGTGAAGCAGGAGAAAGTTGTTTAGGGAGTGATTGAAAGGAAGTCAAAGGAAGAAGGTGGAAAAAGCTGAATACATGTTGGAGCCATAGAGCTGCTTCCAAAGCAAGAAATGCATTACCATTAAGCAACGAGCAGTTACTATGGAGTCATATCTCTCCTCCAAAACATAAAATCATAGTCTCATGACTGATATTAAATCATGTTCAGAACCTCATTCAAGCATACATTTATTGAGAACAACATGCATGCTGGCAACACACAAAAAGTAACTGTCTTGATTTTATCCATTTTTATGATGTCATGCATTAACATCTAGAACAGTTGAAGGGAGCCTGGGACTGATCACAGCTTTTCATCTCCTTTCCACTCTGTTTTTGTTTCCTGTAATATCAACATGACCCAGTTTCTAATTTTCCAGATCAGTTCTTCTGTATTGCTGACACTATTCTACCCGTTCAGACTAGGCCACCTCTACAAAGTCTTCTTAGGTTCTGGTGTGGTCGCAGGGCCTTGTACTCTTCAGTCAGTCATGAGACTCAGTCAGTCATGAGACTATGATTTTATGTTTTGGAGAAGAGATGTGACTCCACAGTGTCCCAGTGGCTGTCAGACACCTTCCATTGCTTGCACTGATTTTTCTAGTCCTGTTACTGCATCAGTGCATTGGAAAAGCTTGCCTGGACAGGTTGTGAAATACCCATCCTCAGAGAGCTTCAAAATGTGATTGGACAAGGCCCTAGGCAATCTGATCTGGCTTTGATGTTAAGCATGCCTTGAGCCATATGTTCTACTGGATGGCCTCCCATGGCCTCTTCATACCTAAATTACTGTGTGATGACCCAAATTACTCTGTCAGTACGTCAGTAAAATCTCTACGCAAACATTTTAATTTGATCATCTTTTAGGTGTTTAAAGGAGGATGGAAAAGACAAGGCCTGAGTTGCTTCCAAGTAATACCACGGATCTTCCAAAGCTGCGTTTGAAGCAACTGTCTGCTCCGAAAAGCTTGTCACTAAATGTCAGAGGCTTTTTCGATTTGGTTTTCTGTTGTGGATTTATTTTTTCTTGTCCACGGAATTTAAAACAGCTGGTGCACAATTCTTCATTGTAGGTGATGTTTTATTTAAGGGCTTAAAGGAGTTCTCAACAGACCTTGAATTAATATGATCTATTTCACAGAACCTTTACTAGCCTCTTCTATATGCCTCTTTCAGAGTTTCAGGAGAAGACCCTTTTTGTTTTTAGAGTTCTAAACTTCTAGCTACCAACAAGTAGCCTTTTGACACAAAACCAACAAATCCTATGGCAATGGAGATATATTTTTTAAAAATACTTGTCTTAATTCTTTCCTCTCCTGAAATAAATCAGAGAAACTTTAGTATTTTTAACCAAAATATCTTCAGATTCACTCACAGTGCAGTAAAATTTGAGCATTTAATCATAACTCTTCTCAATATTAAGCTGTTTGTGCCTTTCAAACCTGGCTTTCTGGTGGTGGTATAAAATACCTGAGAATATATTTTAAGCATACAAGCTGTTAGCTGGTTTGTTTGTAGTTTGTTTTTTTTAGGAAATGTGGACTGGGCACAGCACTATAGTTTTAGTATCCTTATTCAAGCAAAAGGGAACAAAACCTATGAAAGAGTAATCAGATAAATACAATGATATGGAGATATATATATATATATATATGTAAAAATGCAGGTATATAATATATATTACATATGCATCCCATCTTGTTTTTAGTGTGCCATGTTCAGTCTGAAACAGTTATTGCCTTGATAAGAGTGCTTTGTTTTCTCCCTGAATATGTACTATTTAAGCAGTGTAATAGATCCAAATTCCCCTGAAGTCAGTGAACTGGCCAGCTTCAGTGGTCTTTCATTCTAGGTCCTGGTGATGTGGTGACAATAACTTAAATGCCTGTTTCTTATTCAGTGATGTTAGTTGCTCATAAAATAGGTGCACAATAGTGAATCTTTTGTTGAGTGGCTGCTCTGAGATGGAGTTATATGAGATATGAGTGATGCTGGAGTTTGGTGCATGCTTGATCAACGTGGAGTAACAGTTCTGTACTTCTTTATCAGTCACAGTCTCAGATAAATTGCTTCTGGCTCCAACTTGTTTAAATACTGTTGCAACCGTATGTTCCTGTTGCTAGTGACTATGCTGTTACCACTACTGTTCTGTCCTGTGGATTGGTTTCCTGTCAGGTTGCATGTTAACTTTTAAAATTTTATCATTGATTTTCAGGGCATGTGAGGGTGAAACTTTCCCCTCATCATTCATCTACAAAGTTTTCACAAGCCTATATAGGTGTGAGCTGGGTTTGTCAAAGGCGCATAAGGAACATGGGTGTCCAGCTCCATTGGAACTGCTGTGGGACTGGCTGTCCAAGTTCCTTGGATGTTGTTTAAAAAAGCAGACCTTAGAATTTTCCTCAGCAGGCTAAATCTTAAATATGTACCTCTCTGTTAAAGTACAATTCCTTCACCTCTGATTCCATCAAAGTTGTGTGGATCTGCTGAGGGTTTTTTTTAAGGGGACAGTACATCATCCTGTCATCTGTGTTCATCCAATATTTGTGATCACACATACAGGTTTTTCTAGGTTGCTGTTCCATTATAAACACATCAGTATAACTCCTGTACTCGTTTGGAGCCTTAGCCTAGAAACACCACTGTGAAGAGACTATTCTATTCTAAAGTTCAACAGACAGCACAGAACATTGGACTTGAAACTTCTTGAAGTCACTTCTGACCTGAGATACCCAAAGAACCTGTGCTCTTATCCTAAGAATCCTTTCACAGTGGACCATCCCAAATATGCAAAATCCCTGTGAACAGGAGTTTGTGACATTTTCACCTAAAATTTCATCAAGAATATTAAGATGATCTGGGCTTATCAATAGGTTGGTTTCTTTAATAGGATTAGTGGATCCTTTAGTGGATTTTTTTTTTGTTGTATGGGAATGTGCTTGCTATGTGTGTCTTTTCTTCTGAAGAGAACAGAGAGAGGAAAATGTGTGGTTTTTTTTTTTTTTTATGCCTTGACACAGGTCAGTGTACTCTTCCTTCCTCTTCCTGTTTGACTTGCTGATTTTTCACATCCAAAGGGTACAGTGACATCTACAGTTTCACTTACCTGAGTGAGCTTTGTCTCTTAATGCTCCTCAGCAATGAGTCATGCTACAAATTTTTATCTGATATTGCAGTTCCCACAAGCAAAAGAATTGAGGTGCAATCATAGAATTGAAGAATGGTTTAGATTAGAATGGACCTTAAAGGTCACTTAGTTCCAACCCTCCAACCATGGGCAGGGACACCTCCCACTAGACCAGGTTGCTCAAAGTTCCATCCAACCTGACCTTGAGCACTTCCAGGGGTGGGACATGCACAGCTTCTCTAGGCATCCTGTTCCAGTGCCTCACCACCCTCATAACAAAAAAATTATTCCTCATATCTAGTCTAAATCTACCCTCTTCCAGTTTAAAGCCATTATCCCTTGTCTTATCACTTCATGCCCTTGTAAAAAGTCCCTCCTTTTCTTTCCTGTGGACCCCCTTTCAGCACTGGAAGGCTGCTATAAGGTCTTCCTGGAGTCTTCTCTAGGCTAAACAACCCCAGCTCTCTCAGCCTGTTCTCATACAGGAGGTGCTCCAACTCCCTGATCATTTTCGTAGCCCTCCTCTGGACCTTCCTGAGCAGTCCATGTCTTTCTTAGGCTGGAGCTCCATCACTGAACACAATAATCCAGGTGAGGTCTCATAAGACTGGAGTAGAGGGGAAGAATCATCTCCCTTGACAGGCTGGTTATACTGCTTCTGATGCAGCCCAGGAGACAGCTGGCTTTCTGGGCTCATGCTCAGTTTTTCATCCACCAAAATCCCCAAGTCTTTCTCCACAGGGCTGTTCTCTTTCCACACATTGTCCAGCCTGTATTTGTGCTTGGGACTGCCGTGACCCATGTGCAGGACCTTGCACTTGGCTTTTTTGAACTTCGTGAGATTCTCACAGGCCCATGTCACAAGCCTGTCCGTGTCCCTCTGGATAGCATCTGTTCCCTCCAGCATGTCGACCACGCCACCCAGCTTGGTGTCATTGGCAAGCCTGCTGAGGGTGCACTCGATCCCACTGGCCCTGTCACGGACAAAGATGTTAAATAGTGCCAGTTCCAATATGGACCCATGAGGAACACCACTCATCACTGGTCTCTACTTGGACATCAAGTTCTTTGTCTTTGAGATATGACTTTTGACTGAACTCATTTTTAAGCCCATCTGCAAATTCCCTAATTTATTTGTACTTATTTGCACCAAGAAAGATGAAAAAAGTAGTTATAAATGCTGTGTTTCTTCAAAATCATGTGATATACAAGTATTATGTATTTGACAGTTCTCAGTGAAGATAAAACAGATGGGAAAATACCTACAAAAATAAGAGAATGACTTCAGAAAACTCTGTCTCTGGTATCCTGTTGAGGTGTTACAGTGTATATTACTTGTGCCAGTACTGATAAGCTAAGTTTCAGCTGTTAGACCAAAGAAGGGATCTTTTGGATTATCGGAGGGGGAAACAATTGATACAGGAGGAAAGTGCTCTTTTAAAGGAAATTCTCCTTTTACTTTTAGCTTTTTACACAAAATCAGGCTGTAGGTATAGCAGAGTGAGTAATAAAATAATTCTAAGGGCAAATCATTAATGAAGAGGGCAGCATGTGGGATATAAACTTGCTTTAGAGGTTTATGAGGAGAAGTGAATGGCATGTTGGATTTCTTTACAGATTTACAAAGTTCCTGGTCTTCTCCTTCCTAAGGAGATACTCTGGAATGCAAAAGGTGTTGTTTGAAAGCACTGGTAAGTGCCAAGTGGTTCTTTGTGAAAAATTAATAATGGTAAAACAGGAAGTTTCAGCTAGGTGTCTAATTCTTTATTTGACTGATTAAGGGAGTGAAATTGGTTTCTTTTATGGCAAACAAATGGAACCTTTGAGGAGATTTGACTTCAAATACACTTCCTAAAACAAGTGATTTTATTTCATGTTAGTGTATTGGGCACTAAATTGATTATACATTATTGATTTGTGCAGCCAGTCTTCAAAAGTGCTATTAATAAAGAGAAGTCTTTGTATGGAAGCATTTTTTGAAGAGATTGTAGTTTTGCTATTTTTGGTGAACTAAAAGTAAATTCTGAATTTGCCTTCTTATCATGTCTATACTACGACTCTGTAATAGGTTATTATATGTTTCAAGTTCTTGAAGTTTTGGATATGGTAGGAAAAAATGTGTCACTTCTGGCATATACAGTAGGTGTTTACTTTGTAAAAAGCCAATAACTCAGCTTTTTTCTTCTCCCTCCAAAATATAGGTGACAGGTTATTTATAAAAACACATCTTAGGCGAGTAATTCAAACCTCAAATTTTTATACTCTTTAAGTGTCATTTTTTCCCTAAAGGCTGTTATCAAAATAATCTAAATCACTTTCTTTATATTAATCAAAGAATTACAGCGCTTAAATTTGTAGTTGTCACTCACATAGTTTGTGCCTAAAGCATTTTGAAATTGTTTTGTGTGGTCTTTTCAATCACTGTGTTGTTTTTTTTTTTCTCAAAAAATTGTCAACATGCACAAAGAATGGGATCACAGTTGTGATGAATTTCATTCCCTGGGACTTTGAAGGTGAGGTGTAATCCAATCTCCAAGGGTTTTAACAGAACTAGTGATTGTTTTGGGAATTCTTTGGGAACAACTCTTCAGTCAAGGAACATCTTTTCCAGCAAACTGAAGAATAACACCAAGAGTTTCCTACTGAGTTCAACAAAACTTAATGAAATCTGTAAATGAGCATCTTCAAGAAACAGTTTCTAGTTTTCATGCTGAAAGTTCCAAGACGGTTAACACCTCATCATTACTTTGGGCATTTTATATTATAGTAAAATTCCTAAACCAGCACCTGCATTATGACTTTTGATTAGGTGATTTATATTATTATTTTTAGGAATTCCTTGTTCATATTGTAGAATCTTGGAGAGGGAGAATATTGCAATACTAGAGAACACATGAGCTTCCTGAAAGAAGTATTTTTCTATAAATAACAGACTGGGAAAAAAGATTAATAGTTCAATGACTGAGATAATAGATAGATTTGATTATTGGATAGTCACACATAAACTAAATGTGAAATTAATATCTCTAATACAGTCTAATGTAAACAGTCTAGTAATTTTAAGTAGACTCATCAATTAACTGGACCTTGTTGAAATCTAACATATTTATCTTTGACTGTGTATCTTCCTAGTCAGCTCACATTCAACAGGATTAATCTAAAGACTTATGGGATGAATACAAATTTAGCAGGATTTCTTGGATAGATACTTTCTGAGGTGATACAGAATTTCTTTTGTCTATATGAGTTTGTGAATTAAGTGTAAATGACAAAAGAGGAATATTCATTTTTATGGATTAATAGAATATTGTTTCAGATCCCTTAAACTGTTAGTTTCACATGTTGTCTAGCTCACTATGGTTGTGACAGTTAATAGACACACAATTCATAACAGAAATAGTAATTATTAATATTTAACACTTAGTGTGGTATGCTTTTGTAGAGCACAATAAAACAGATGTATGTACATTACCCACTGATATCAGCCACTACTTGTGTAGTCACTCACATCCAGGGTACTTCTCTGACATGTAATCTCCTCAAGTTGCACTGAATTCTTTTAAAAATTAGGCAATAAAATTGACAGTGGTAGAAAAAGATTAGGAAAAAAAAATGGTTGGATTTGGACAAGTACACTGAAGGAAATAAAAATATAAATGAAGGAAATAAATGTGTTCTTTTTTCTTCATTTTATTCAAAGAACAGCCAGAACTCTTGGGTAATTTTCTCCACCTTTTTGACAGCCCTGACAGAAGTGAATGTTGTGGTTTGATGCCTTTTTTTTTTTTTTTTTTTTCCTAATCAGTAGGACAGCATCTAAGAATTTTACCCATGACAGCCAAAGAGTCAGAACAAGACGAGAAAGGTGAATTTCCTCTGGTTACTTATATAAAGTTACAGGCAACTCTTACAGATCCTTGAAAACTTTATTTTATGATTTTCCAACCAGTTTGCTCATAACATATCAAAATCCTGGATTAGAACAATGAAAGATAAATTTCCTAGATAATTTACACATTTAATTCTGAGAATAATGAGATATTGAAGCTCATAAATTACTTTGTTTAAATGACTGTTTGGAAACCTTTGGCATATTGCTGAAGAGATGGGGCAGTTCCACTTCTTACTCTCTGAGACACATTACAATCAAAATATTAATAATAGCATTTAAAA
This sequence comes from Merops nubicus, assembly GCF_000691845.1. Lineage (NCBI taxonomy): Eukaryota > Metazoa > Chordata > Aves > Coraciiformes > Meropidae > Merops > Merops nubicus. Next base: position 48,159 of record NW_008582036.1, read on the forward strand.
AAAATAGATATTTTATTTGCAATTTATTCTCACTGTAGTAACTCATTTGAATTTGTTTAATAAAGTGATCTTGCTTTTTTCTTGATTTCTCTTTTTATGCCTTTGATACCTCTGGATGCTATAGCAGGAAGAGGGAAAGTGAGAAGGAGAAAATGTGGGAGTTAAAGTATTCACTGAGGAAGAAAACAGAATTTGGGAAACAGTTGAATTAATTGTGTTTAGTAGGTAGCTTGCATCATGTTACCCTCTTCCCACGCACAACCCTGGCTGTTCAAGTGTAATTTAAGGAAGATATCTGAAATCACACAAAGAATTGAAAGATCAATAAACTAGCTTAGTTGCTCAAGCAGTAAAAATCAATTTTGTGGTGTCTTGTTTTCTAAGCAAAGTTTGTGGAATTACACTGCAATTAGGGACAAAATATGCAAAAAATCATCCTCCTTGAATGACTGAAAATATGCAATTTTATAGTTTTCCTTAACAATCGGTGCTAAATTTCATTCTTTAAGAACATTTTCAAACAAAAAGATTATTTAGTATTGCTATCTCTCCATTAAAGTAGCTTTCTTCCAATACATATTTTATTTCTATTATGTAATGTGTATGTAACAATATGTATGTAATACGTATTTATATTCAACCTTTGTATGTAAAATGGGGAAAAAATAGTGTCTTCGATTACAGTATTTACTCTGATTTGAAAGACTTTTCTATTGTGAGTGGAACAGATATGCTAAGATACACTGATTTTTATTTATTTTTTTTTCAGTAAGTCAAGAACTTATCCATACCAGCAGTGACAAAAGGTAGTGATGGTCACATGAAAAGTCTGGATCTGGGGTCTCTTGTGGTCAGTAAGAGACTATCCAGTGACTAGGATTCAGTGGAAAAACTGACTAGTGTGAGATTTGCATCAAGTGCTGTTTTTTTTTGTATTCCAAATCCATCACCGCTAGAAGCAACTTCTAGGAATGTTAAACATGCCTCGCTTGCTCTGGGCACGCATCATGCCTCTTTGTGAATGTGATGGAACAGCTGATGAGTGACCTGTGTGGGTTTGAAAAAGCTGGGATATTTTCATGGCAGACAGAAGTCAAAACTCACATCACTCATAGGATCACCTTCCAGTTGACTACCTAGGAGATACAGGTTCTAGTGCTCAGGATGCATATGCAAAAGGTTAGCTCAGCATTTTTAAGAAGGAGATGCTATCCCTCTTCCTTGGATTATTTTACAGAATTATCTTGTGTGCCTGCCCAGGACGAGGAAACACTGTCCTTACTTTTATGCCAGGCAAATGCAGTATCTGCTTGGAAAAAGTTAGATATTGTATATGCAGCACTATGACTGTCTAACCATTCTGCTTTGTATGGGGTTAGAGAATACAAAAATCATCAAAGTAAACCCCAGGGGCGAGATAGGCAGAGACACGCCCAGTTGGAAATTCTGGCTGGTGTGTGAGGAATGGCTGCAAGAGCGCTGCGTGCCACCAGGAGATGGGCAGCTGTGTTCGTGGCTAATAGAAAAAAAGAGAGAACAGTATTAGCACCACTAAAACACTGAGTCTTCAGATATGGTACCAAAAAGGGAAGGGGACGGGCAAATTTAATATTTAAATTTTAGAGTGTATCATGGTTCATGGCACTGAGAGGACTGAAAGCTAACACAAGACTGATGTGGGTGAGAAAATTCCCTACTCCCACACTGCACACACAGTGTACTGTATCCTGCAGCCACAGGGTCAGAGACCTTAATCTCCTCATCAGGCTCAATCTTTCTCTGTCACACTTGCATTAGTGCTTCTAGAGCCAGAAAAAGCTGTGGCCTTGTGTTGGGGATGCAGCTATGAATTGGGGGATCTAAGTGCTCCATTTCTCCCACCTAGTGCTTTTTTTTCCCCAGAAATACTTCTGCCCATATAACCTGATGGCAGAAAAATTGTGACAGTGGATAAGATTCAATGGATAAATTCTAGGCAAGCATTTAATGTATTTAAGGATGTGAACAAATAGTAGTTGTCATAGTCTTTTAAAAGTCTTAGTAGGCTTGTTGCTTGTGTTTTTGAAACTTAAACTCCAGAAGTAGTTTAACAGAATGAAAGATTCACAAGGAGCATTTCTTAGCATTTAGAATTAAAGAGGCTTGCTCAAGCCAATACATCAATGAAAAAGAAAAGCCAGGCTTGCCTTTTAGGGTTCTTTAAACAGAAAGACTTATTTTGATTGTAACAAAAACACCCATAAATCTATGCACATATATATTGATCTTTCTTTCCTCTTAAAAATGACTCTGTCCCAGCAAGTTGGCATATTTCATAAACAAACCAACAAATTATTGATCCATCATATACTCTAAAAATCCTGTGAAGAATCTAGGTTGCTTTTAAGTTCATGCTGTACCTAAGGGAATGAGAAACTCCAAAATGAAAAATAGATATTTAAAAAGAAGCACAAATAATAGAAGATATATAGCTAGTCCTACTTCTGCTTAGCCTTTTTCATTCTCTGTTCATCAAAAATATTCTTTATGATCTAGTATGTAATTTGGAAATATGATTCTTTGTGGTGGCTATTAGTTATCAAATTAACTATACATTCTTGTAGATAGACCTGTTCCTTTTTGGCAAATGCTATGATAATGCATATGTTCTTAAGCAGGAATTGTACAAAATTAAGACAGCCTAGAACCTTGTTGCTGAAAGCAATGTTATATTCACTTCAGATAAGAGATTCTAGTCACATGTCTTTTTGAAAAAGAAATAATGAAGCAGATTGCAGATATTTATTAGTACTGAGTTAATGAATAGTGATGTGAACTGTTAGAGCAGGTATAACTATTTAGGTATACCTGAGTATTCAACCTATCTTCCTTGAACTGTTTTGAAGAGATGATATGATGCCCAAAGTCAGCAGGAGCTTAACTGTGAATGACTTCCCAGGGAGGGATGGCAGTAGGCTAAGATTGCCTCTTGCAAAAGAGAGAGAATTAATGACCTCAGTTAGCGGTAAAATAAGCCATGGTTAGTGGCTCTTTATTCCATCACTAGTCCATTAACCACAAAGATACAATTCTTCTCCATTATAGTGTAATAGCACGGCTGCAGAAGCTATGACTATTTTTACAAAACACCTGCCTTGAAGCAGCTGAAATTCCTGTATTTAGGCTAATATAAAAACAAAACAAGAAACAAAACCCAAACAAACAAACAAACAAAAAAACAGAAAAAAAACCCCAAAACTTGGACATGTTGGTACAAAATTGTGGTCTGAAAGAGACTTCCCTATGGGCAACTATCTAATACTGGAAGTGCTTTCCAGTTTGAGTTGAGAGTTCCTCATGTTTCTGCTCTTTTGTCCTTGACCTTTTGTCCTTGCTCTCACCTGCACAGGTAGATACCTTCCTCTGAAGGAATAGGAAACAGTAACTCTATGAGCAGTGTTTCAGTCTCCTCTTCGATCTTTACCAGTAGGCATGCTATAAATTCTCCCACGCAAACTCACAGGGTTGGGCATGAACAAGGGCATGAATCACTGGCTCCTAACTGCACAATAGCACAGCTTCTAAAAGAAAAATAGTGCATACAGTTACTTTCTGCCCCCTATTCCTGTAATTTCTTGTCTATGTCAAGTAAGCAATGCCTTAGTTTTAAAGCTTTTCTTCTATTCTGTCTATGAACAAGAGGAAGGCTGGAAAGATCAATCAAACCTTTGCAGAACAAAGTAGGAGTTCATTAAAGATGTTTTCAACAGTAAGTGTAAAGAAAGCTTCAGCAGCATACAGGATCCTTATGCTAACCACAAAATTAAAAAGGAACAAAAAATCCCCCAACAGAGTAATAAAAGCTTTGTACTGACCTAATAGCAGACTGGACTACCTGAAATACAAATCATGGGGCTGATTCATGAGATTGTACTTATTAGATCTTTTTTCCCCTCTGTGTCCCGGTAGGGTAGCGCTGTGCAAGAAAGATGCTTTGGTGACTGTGAACATTCACTGTTTGTGTGCCCTCTGTGTTTCATTGCAAAGACTGGGTGAGTACTATGAGTAGGGGAAAAGCCAGCCCCTTGCATTGCAAATTTAAGGGTCAAGAGCCTTACTAGAGTTCTCTGAACTCTCATTTGACTTTGCCAGCTTGTATGTTGAAGACAATCTCCAGCCTTTGCGGAGATTCACTCAGTTGTGCTGCTGCAGAGGAGGTATTAGAAGTTTCTGAGCCGTGATGTGGAACTGGAAAACAAATTGGCTTCTTCTGAGCTTACAGTAACACCCAGCTGATGTTTTCAGAGACCTATGGTAGAAAACTTCCTTCAAGCTGGATATAGACTCATTTATTGAGACAATATGAAGAAAAGCTTTCCCTCCTTGTGAGGGGAAAAAAAAGTCTCAGCACAACAAACAGGGAGAAGTATTATTAGTATTCACTCCAGCAGAGAGGTATCAGAATGACTCAAACTGAGCTGCTGCTCTGAAGGCTGCTTTATATTCTCAACCCACCCGATCCAAGATCAAGGCTTTCCAAATAGGAGTACTTTGCACTCATGGGCTTAACATACTTTATAGTTGCACTGACTTTTTTTTTAAAAAATGGATCTTGGGTTAAAAAAAAATTGTGAAGCTATAAATACTACTACCATTGAAATTCAGAAAGATATATTTCAAATGTATTTGTAGAGTAGTTGTTGCATGCTCAATGTGCTGGATATCTAAAGATGATTGTATTATAATTATCTTAGTTACATTTGTCATGTTGGTTTTATGAGACCAAACACTTTGAATAGTTCAGCACACCATGCATTGTGTGCTAATGATATGAAGCTGAGCCTAAGTATTATTGAGGTGTTTTGACTGGTAAATAAAATGTGAATGTATGATAACTTTGGCAGAAAATTTAAAAGTAACATTGCATCAGTCTTCCTTCAAAAGCAAAATAAGACTTCCTCAAAGAAAGAATACCTGAGGTCTACAGATACTTAAAAATGCAGAAACATCAAGTGTTTCTGACAGTTCTTCTGTGTGAGATAGAAAATATAAACTGGTTTTTGCCTGATTATTTTTGAGGAGGAATGTTGCATTTTCCAGAGAGATGAACAATGTGTTTTTCATGACAGTGTTTACAATGACTAAGAAGTAGTGGATTATTTCTTCATGAAAGACTGACAGATGCAAAAAAGTGCAAACACAAATCATGAAAGTAATTTTTATTTAGTTAATACCACAATTATTGAAACTGTGTTGCTACTAAAAATCTCATTATATCTATGCTTCCACAGTCACTCCCACAGAGGATCTAGGTATGAGTGCAGTTTAGTGAGTGCTATAAAGCTATGCTGAAAATGAAAAAATCTGTGTATTGTCAACAATATGCCAGTTCCTCTTTCAGGTGAAGAAACAATAAACTTTCTTGAAATGTGAACATTCCTCTATTGCTACTAATACTTCAAAAAAGTTGAAATACATAAAGTTTCTAACAATACATAAGAATAATCCACCGTTATTTTGTACAGCAATCAAATTAGCAATATTTGATAATATAAAAGGTTTAAGTGAGTTAGAGGGGTTTCTGGCAGTTTTTCGTTTAGTGCCTACTATGTGCTGTTAATTTGGGGAAGAAAACAGTTCATGATAAATAATGACAAAGAATTGCTTCTAGCTAATTACTTAGCTCATGCTGCATAATGCAACAAAGTATATGGTAGATTAGTCATCATTTGATCATGTAGAAAACAGAAGTTTTCATTTACATTGTATAGGAATGAGTTTTCTAGTTGTTGAAAATATTTAATTTTCCTCTAACTTTAAATATATAGAAATGTTGAGCTATATTGTCCTAAGATTATCTTTATGGGGTTGACAGATTTTTTTATTATTTCCCAGCTATTAAAGGTCAGACATCAAAAGTCAGATCAGACTTAGATTTTTCATTCCTGTGAGGCTCAAGAAATGGGAATGATGGATTCACGTCTGGTGTCTGAATACTAATTATTTATTTTTCAGAGTATGTTAAAAAATGTCAAGAAAAATGTAAAGTGTCTCCCTTTAATGATATACAACTGCTCTCAAATATCCAACCACTTTTTGATTTTACAAACAAAACTACCCTTTACTTGATCCAGTCATCTTTTGGAAAAAAGAGTCAAGCATTTTTGAAGGCTCAGTAATGAAAAAGAGGGGATATAAAGTGTTTGTCAGGGATATTGTAGCGAGATGTTTAGCAGAGCATGCACACAGCTTCAGAAGTGTCGTCTTAGGAAACAACATTTCAATCCTCATATCCTGAGTATCTTAATTACTTCAGCCCTGTGGAATTTATGTTCACTCTAATACAACAGTAAGAATAATATTTCCTTGAGTAAACAGGCTTGCTAAGAATACAGAAATCTGATAAAAACATGGATTCTGTAGAAACTGTTTAAATTTAAATTTTATTTCACTTATACATGACAAAAGTTTCTCAAATTGATTTACAGTGCCTGTTTGCATGGAACTGTATTAAGCAGGTATCATTTGAAGTTTAAACCTACAATACTGAATTGTATGTCTGAAGTAAAAAAATTAATGTGTGCTCACAGATACACATCTATATGAAAAACAAACTTTTAAAAGAAAAGATTATGTTAATCTTTGGAGTTTCTTGATTGAATACTTTTGAGGGGGCATAGGAAGAAGGTATTTTAATCCCTTCAAGTTGCAGAGGTCTCCAAGCCTCTTCTGCTGCTTCTTGGGTGTGTGCTGCAGTTGCCAAGTGAGGAATTTTTGACTTCTGCAGAGCCTGAGGAAGCCTTGCAAAATACCCTTGGTGACTTGGAGCTTAGCATAGAGCCCTTGTTTTCTGAGGTCTGGCATCCCACTCAGCACAACCCCATGCTTGCTGTATGCTCATTTCTGTCTCCTTCTGAAGCATGTTCCTACAGTGGAGAACTTCATCTTCATGGCTACCTGCAAGTCTTGGACTTCCTCAGGTAGCCAGTGTTGTTCCATGTGGTGGGTTGACTCTGGCTGGATGCCAAGTGCCCACCAAAGCCATTCTATCACTCCCTTTCCTCACCTGGACAAGGGAGAGAAAATATAATGAAAAGCTCATGGACTGGTATAAGGACAGGGAGATCATTCACCAATTACTGCCAGGGGCAGAACAGACAGCTTGGGGGAATTAGTTTATTACCAGTCAAATCAGAGTAGAGTAATAAGAAGTTAAAACTAAATCTTAAAACATTTTCCCCCACTTGTCCCTTCTTCCTGAGCTTAATTTCACTTCCAAATTCTCTACCCCCTCCACCTCAACAACACCGAGGGCCAGGGAATGGGGGCTGTGGTCAGTTCATCACATGTTGTTTCTGCTGTTCCTTCCTCCTCAAGGACAGAACTCCTCACACTCTTGTGCTGCTCTAGTGTCTCCCCACAGGAGAGAGCATACCATGAACTTCTCCAGTGTGAGTCCTTCCCAGCCCCTGCGGTTCTTCATGAACTGCTCCAGTGTGGGTACCCATGGGGTCTTAAGTCCTGACAGCAAACCTGCTCCATCATGAGCTCCTCTATGTCTAAGGGTCCACAAGTCCTGCCAGGGGCCTGCCCCAGTACAGGCTCTCCATGGGGTTACAGATTCCTTTGGGTGTGTCCACCTCCTGCAGTCTGGAGTCCTCCATGGGCTGCATGGGAATCCCTGCTTCAGTGCAGGGGAAGCCCCTTCTTCTTCACTGACCTTGGTGTCTGCAGAGTTGTTTCTCTCACATAGTCTCACTGCTCTCTCCTGGCTGCAATTACTGCTGCACAGCTTCCTTCACCCTTCTTAAATCTGTTATCACAGAGGCATTACCGTCATCACTGATGGATGGACTTGGCCTTGGCCAGTGGCAGGTCTGTCCTGGAGCCAGCTGGTATTTGCTCTATTGTACATAGCAGAAGCTCCTAGCAGCTTCTCATAGAAGCCACCTCTGTAGTCTCCCTGCTACCAAAACCTTGCCACACCAGCCCAGTACATCCTATCCACTCCTGCAAGGGCACACAGAATAGCTAAGGACATCTCAGCAGAGGAGAACATCACAGCTGTGTGTTGACACATCTTACCTGAGTGAGAGAGGGATAATGGAGACAGGACAGGGAGAGGGGTCCAGTCCAGACCTGGCTTTCTATCCAGTTGTCCCTAATAATTATTTCTACCTAAACTAAAAATCCCCTATCTTACAACTTGTGGAACTGTAAATACATCTGTGAACACAATATTGTTCTTTTATGGGCAGAGTACTTTTTCTGAGTAATGTCTTCCATGGCTTTTTTAAAACTAGCTCTCAGATGTCTCTACTAGATATTCCCAAGTCACTGCAGAGACCGTACGCCCCACATCAGTTCCTGCCCCAGGAGCAGGAAAACGTAAGAAGAATGACGACCGTTTGAGAGGCAAAATTGCATTTCTGGACAGATGTACTATTTCTACCTCTGCTTTGAGCTATGTCTCAAAAATATAACATTCCCCACTAGCAGCATCTTATGTTAATTAAAAGTGCCAATATACCGAAACTTCTGGAAAATTTAGATCTTGATTTTGACCTAAGTTCCGATTTAGTGGCAATCCCTTTCTGTGCAGTTTTGTGATCTACCAATACCTCCCTTTCCAAAACCACTTTCTGTTTTGTCTAAATCTTGCACCAGTGAAAAGAAGTTCTGCAATTTGTTTACTGACGAGTTACTAAAAGCACTAACAATTTGCCAAATCTCTCTCTGAAATTTGCTGTGTGGTTTTAAAAATAAATGTTACCCATTTGTTGAATAATGCCTTATAGATTTGTCCTCCATTCTAGTCTCTTGTTTAAAATCTTATTTAAGCTGATCTCTGTAACTGAACACAAAATGTAATACACATTGTGATTGTTTGCAGCATCATCTTGCTACTCACATAAGGATTCTCAGCCACCCACTGATGCAGAAGAATCAGTGGCCACCTTTTATCACATTTCCACATTGCTCCATTCATTAGAAACCCTTTTCCTAACACCATCTTTAGACCTTTACTGATGCGCTCTTGACATGTCTCTTGAACGTTTGCCAACCAGTCTTCTTCCTACTATTTCTGCCTGAACAACAGGACTTTCAGGACCAGACTTGATCTTAAATCCTGTAGCTTTTACCTCCCACTTCTCTTTTGTTTTAGTGGGCACTTTGTCTCAGTGAAACATCCATTCAGGACTTGATCCCCCAGTGGTTAATCTCATTACAGATAATCCCGTGTACTGAAAATCCTTCCAAAAGGATAATCTTGTGAACAGCTTCCCTGTGCCGCTTTCTCACCATTCTTTCAGGGGTGAATAATTTTGATCTATTAAATATATGGATCTCACCTATATATATGTAGTTTCCCCCTAAGTAATCAGCTGATACTGAAGTACTGGCCTCACGCTTTGCATCCAGTCTGAAGCCTTTACTAGGCAATAGAGAACCAGGATGATATTTTGGTCACCACTGATATATAGGAAAGAGCTGCAACATGGGAAACTAGATTCTACTCAAAGACTGGTGCCAAAAGGAGGCACTGGCTTCTGAAAAATATTGTTACTCAGTTTCTTAATACCTATTAACTGTGGAATATGGAGATAGCAATTATTATAATAATTCTACTGGAAATTAACCACATGTAAATCTAAATGTCATCTTTCAATGAGTGTATAAAAATAGGAATTAATACTTGCATCTATATGTGTTCATACTGAACAAAGTACCTTCAAATCATAATAATGGCTACAACGTTAAAATGCATTCCACAGGGAAAAAAGACTTTCACAGTTAAAAAAACCTTATGTGTTATATCAAAAAGTGATTCCTGTTGATAATTCGTAAAAAATAATTTTCTTAACAATTTGTATATTATGTTGATGGTCTGAAATAGAAATTGCATAGTTGGATAGAAATATTAATTTGTGTCTGCAAGACACACAGGTATATATATATGTACACAACTTTTTTTAGCATATATTTTATGTGTCTTGGTGTGTGTTAATAGCAGTGAAAGTATGAGTTAAAGCTCTGAGCAGTCTGAGTCTGCTTTCCTGTCTGAAAATTCCAAACTTTATCTGGAAACAGGAGAGTTAGTCAAATGCTATAAAACATGTACAACTTACCAAAGAATAAGGCCAATTTTTGTAAACAGACTTTTAATTATTTTTAATTATGTGATGTCTTAGATTTTATTGGAATTTAATGGAGCTTGTCAAATACTTGAAAAAATATTCCTCAAATAAATTATTCAACAAATATTGCCATTATACATGAATTAATTTATTCAGTGAATAGTATTCAGCTAGCTACAGAACTGGTCAAGAGCTGCTAAAAGCTATTTGCTGAAGAACGGTTTTGATGAATAACAGCAGTGCTCTTTGAATAATACATTTGACAAAGGCTACCTGACCAGTTCTATTTTTATCAGGTTAGAGATTTTGAAGTCTTACAACTGAGCAGCCACAGAAACTCTAGGTACACAAGAGCCATATGAAATGCAGTTGTCTGAGTAGTTCTTGCTAATACAGTGAACTAGGGAATGGTGAATATTTTGCAGTAGTTCACATACCATTAATATCTTCTGAAAATTAAGTTTGTGGGACTGCTGACTCCACAGATAAAGCATATGATTGTTTTGGCTATTTATTGTAACGCTTACTGGATCTTTTGTTCTCTGATCTTTTCCTTGGTAACCTGGCTACGTCCTCCAGGAGATTCAGGACTTCTGCCATCTGTCCAGCAGTTCCAAGAAGACCATGGAAGCTACTGAGTTCTTAATGACTTCTTAAAACAAGCAATCTCTAGTTGTTTAGATCCAGACTTATCATGGGGCTGACATCAGGCTCTTAAAAGAAAGTGTTATAGATGTGGAAGAGTTAGGACATGCTGCACTGATTGGCTAAATTCAGAAACAGTGAGAAGCAGGCATCAAAAATCCTTCCAGTTCACTGCCCAGGAGATTTCCAGGGACTGAAACTGTGTGGACTGGCAGGTTTGATGCTGGCCTTGTTGACAGGTAAATGAGTGTGGTCTGAGAAAATGAGGCAGGGGTGGCATAGGGGGGTTGTGTTTGTGTTTAAAGTAGGATTTACGTGATTTAGCCCTGGAGTGCAAAGCTTTGAACTTTACTCGTGCAATGGTTTGAAAGCAAACCAGTGAGAAACTCCAAGTCAGAAATACAATTTAATAGGAAAAATAAAATAAATGCAATAATACAAAGAAAAACCACAGAGAGAGTCAGAATACAACCTGACACTCTGTTAGTTAGGGTAGTGGTAGCAGTCCAGCTGAAGCAGTGATCTCGTAGAAAAGATCTGGTAGCTCTTGTCCTCTGGAAATCCCGTGGGTAAGGCCTCCAGTGCTGTCCCGAACCCCAGTTTATATCCAGGTGGGAGCACTTGGCTCCTCCCCCTGGGCAGAGCATCTCACAATGGGTTGATATAATTCTGTGAGTCATGCAGTGGGTCCTTGATGGTCCATTAAACAGAAATAGCTCCTGGGGGGAGTTCTGTATGAGTCATGAGGTGAGGCATGGATGGGCCCATTAGCAGTGAGGACTCCTCCTGCTGGGTGGGAAGGTGTTAACATCTCCCCTGACCTTGAACCTCTTTCCTTATCTGTTATAGCCTGGGGTCTGAGGTCTGTCCTGGGCAGCTGCTACCCATGATTTTGTTAACAGTCCATGAGCACTGACATAGAGGGTATAGAATACACAGTTTTTGGTTCTACCCACATAATGGTAAACTAGTCCCAGCTCCTGTAACCATGACAACTCACTATAATACTTGTGGACATTAGATAAACTGCTACATTCAGAGCAGCAGCAGGGTTAATTAATCCAAGCCAGTTCAGATTGCAATTGCCTGGCTATTTGACACTGTGATTTTTTTTTAATTTAGAAGAAAAAGGACTCATGTTTCATTTCCTACTCTGCACAGAAGATTTATCCTGCCCAATCTTTAGAGAGGGTCTGTTTGCACTTGTATTTGGGTGATCCTGCACATCCCGTTTGAGCAGTGGTAAGAGCTTGTGGACATAGCTGTGGAAACAGGATTTAAAATATAATATAAAATAGGTATAATATGTGTATACAAAGCCCACCTGGGTAGCAGGGAACTTAAACCGCAGATCTATGCCTCGCTGGCTCCAGCTGCCCAGGCTGTTATACACAACACTTTACTGCTGTAGCCTTATGAATCTATGTACTTAAAGCTTAAGCATGTTAAGATGAACTGTCCTCAAGAGTTAGGCCTATAGATACACTTTCACAGGCTGTGTCAATATTAATCATTAAATTAGTCCAGTATAATAACAAAATCCTAGAGCTAAAGGATCCACCATCCCTGTTATAGACATTTCCATGGGGTTTACTTTTGGCTAGTTCTAGTCTGATCCCATGGTCTGAATGCCAGATTTCATCTGATGTGCATTAAGTGTGCTGCTGGGGAGCAAGCACCTTCCAGTTCAGTTTCATCCAAACACACCCTCTGAGAATGCTATACAAGACAAATGAAAACACAGTAACATGAGTGGATGGAGAGATTTGCTTCAAAAGAGCATTCTCTGGTTGAACAAAACAGTAGCATAGACACTTTCCTTATTGCTCATGGAAGTAGGCTGGTTGTGTGTTACATTTCAGATAGTCATGGAATGAAATTAGAATTTTATTATACTTTCTCAGTTAAAAAGGCAGAGAGAAAAGCAGCTGCAGCTTACTGAATTCAACCCATCAGATTTCTTTGAATGAGTTTGAACTGGTGAGTGGGTTGAGCAGAGGGGTGAAGTGAGGTGTTTAGGATTTGAGAACTTTATTTACTCCACAAATTAATTAAATCTGGAATTACAAATGTGTGTTTGTCCAAGTGCCACAGCATTGCATATACTGCTAACCATTGAAGTGTATTAATATTAGCATCTCTTTTGAGCTGCAAAACAATGTTATCAGGCTCAGTTGCAATGCCAAAATAAAAATAGACCTTAAATTCTCATTCCTACAAGTTTTGGTCTCTTCTTTTTACTACCCAGGAGAAAATCCCAAATGGTACGCTGAACAAAGACCTTTAAAGCTGTGCTCCCTCTGGAGTATAACAGTTTTGCTGTAACTGCATCCATGACTTAGAAATATTATGGGTCAAAAGCAGGCTTAGGAGGCCTCAAGTCTGACCTAATTATCTACAGTACATTTCCATTTTTCTCCAGATACAGTTCTATATCTGGAGGCCAATTAATTTTCATGCTATGTACAGTGCAGCATATTTCTGTGTCTCTTGCAGTCACTTGGGACTTAAGAATAGTATAATATTTTGGTATAATAACAGAACATAATTGAGATATTGTGATTTAGCAATGTAATAAAGAGCTCAACATCATAACTAACTAGTATATGAACTGCAGCAGAAACATAAAGCTGTCTGCCTAACTTTTTAGACAGAATTTAAGGTGAGAAACACTAAAAGGCAAGACTCTTAATCTCAAATCTACTTGTCTCCATCTTGACTGTGTCCCATGTAATACAGTGGTTATACTACAATGTATGAACCTGCTAGCAAGGACTCAGATGCCCTAGAAAACCATTGTTTGACTGGTTTTATGATTATTCTGCCAAGTTGGAGTGAGTAGTTTAAATCTTCTGTGCCTCTGTGTCCTGGGATGACTTTCAGTTCTGGTTTTACAGCACTTTGACATACCACTATGGACTACCAATGTAGAGGAACTAAAACTTTCTAGTAAATCATGTTAGTTATTGTCCTCTTTATTATCCTTCTAAGGACATCCTTCTCTTATATGATGCTGTTTCCTTTCCTCTATCTGTGGAATGAGTTCAACAGGACACACACAGTACTGCAATCGGGAGTGGGTGACACCACTTCTATGCTGGAGAACAACACTTGAGAACCAGCAAAATAATACTTTAGTGAAATTATAAAAAAAAAAAAACAACACAAAAAACAACGAACCAACCAAAACCAACCAACCAACAACAACAAACTATGAAATGAACACCATTTAAAAGAAAAGAGAGAAAAAATGATGACATGCAAATAAGCATGCAAGGTGTAATATCTAAAGCACTGAACATTGGACTGGTGCTATTCCATCAGTGCCTGCTTCCCAAAGCCACACGTAATGTTTGTTCAAGTGCACTTTATATTAGGTGTTGTCAGCCCTGCCCTGTGGTGACCTAATGCTCTCTGAAGTATAACATACAGTTTCTTAATGTTCAGCCTGTATAGCTTTTCCATTTGTACAAACACCTCAGTCTGGCACCACAGTTACTATTATTATTTTAAAACTATGTGAAAAACGGTGTGATGAATGGTTGAACTATTTATTTTGCTCACTGAATACGCATTGTGTGCTCTGCTTTGTTAACAAGCCTGTGGCTGGGCAGCACGTTATGTTCAGGATCAGGAAAACTCTACAGGTGAAGGGGAGATTGTGCCTTTCCTTGAGAATAATATTGTTGTGCAGCTGGGAGAGGTGTTGGGGCTTGAGGGTGGTGCAGGATGGGATGTCTGGAGTTGAGGTGGGTTTTATCAATGTAGGCTTTGCATGAAAGGAAGGCAGACATGCAGCTGAGCCTTGAGGTGATGAGGATGAAAGAGCCTGCTGTCGAGCTCCAGAGGGTACTGTGAGGTTTGTGCATGTTAGGAGTTTGTTATTAGCTTGAAAATTGGGGCTAAAGGGAAGGGCAGCCCTGCAAGGAAGAGTAGGTATAATTTCCAAACCTCTTGTTTCAAGCTGCTTTATTCATCAGTTCTGACTGTTGCCTTAGAGCTTGTGCTATGTGTGGGTGAGCTTCCCAGCATCCTTGCTGTGGGGGAGAGGTTTCTTTTCTGAGTGCTGTGTTGGAGGAGGGTCTAATTCCGTGTGCAGTTCTTGGGGGTGCTTTGGGGCCAGATTACATGATATTGTGGGACTTTGTTTAGTAGGGAACAGCTTGCTTATTTTAATGCTGGCTAAGCTTTTAGGTGTCCTTTTTGTTTCTCTTAAATAAAGCTGATATTAATTCTTTTACTCTATCTGTTCCTGTTCATATTTGCTGAAAGAAACAAAATGGGGAGTGGTTGTTGCTGTGCAAACACTCTGATAGGAGTCTTCTCCCCAGCTCCATAGGCATCAGTATTTTAGAGAGTAATTTTTCTGTTTCTTTTGATTTTTAACTTCTGAGTGCTCATCAGAGAACTCACTGATAAGGACTTAAAAACTAAATAAATGAGCATGAAGAAAATTGTACTTCTTAAAATGCATGGGCCTGTAATCTCTGTGTGAGGAAAAAGAATGGGTTCCTACAGCTGAAAGCCCAAAAGGAGATGGTTGCTTAACCAGGTCAAATGCTGCATGGAAAGTAAGATATCAGAAACACGTAGGTGACAGCCCTTCACCTAGAAGGCTTTATTTCAGCTGTTCAAATTGAGTGAATAAACAATAAAATTGGTGACAGCTGAGAAAATAGTGACCAACATTATGCTGTCAAAGACTTGGTACAGTACAAGCAATACTGAGAAACTGGAGATCGAGTGTTATAAGAACTTGAGGAGGCCCAAAGCAGTGTATTTGTAGTGCTGGCGAGTGCTACATCCTGTCATCTCGGAATGAGTAGCTCAGTGGAAAATTTTGGGCAAGCTCTACTGGAAAGGAAGACACCCATCTTAAATGGTGAAATAAGCCGAACTGGTGAGTGATGCAGTCTCAGTTTTAGTCTTCAAATCAAGACTGACTACTTTTTGGAGGAAGATGTTTTGTAGATGAGTGTCAGCTTCTAGCCAGTGCAGTGCAAGTAAAATGTAATACTTTGTGTTAGATTGAGGCTTCTGCTGGTTCCTTCTGGTCTTAATATGTGTAAATTCTCATCTTTTTGACTGTAGAGAGTGCAGGTGCCCAGCGTCTTCAGTGGTCTTCAGGAGCAGCCTCTATGAGTGGCCAGGGCTGCCCCATGACAGACACACCTGATTCCAGCTGGCTCCAGCTGACCCACACCAGGGCACAGCTGAGCCTGAAATCAAGACTGTTGTGCCTCAGGGAAAGCATGTGCAATAAAGGGTGGAAAACACCACACAGACAGAAGGGGAAGGGGAAAAAAAATGAGTGAGAAACATCAGAGGGAATGCTGAGGTTGGAGGAGGAGAGGGAGGAGGAGGAGGTGCTCCATGGCACCAGAGCAGGTAACTGCTACAGCCTGTGGAGGACCTCATGGCAGAGCAGTGGGTGCTTCCTGAACAGAACCGCAGCCCACAGAGTCTCCATGCTGGAGCAGACCTTTTTTCTGAAGGACTGCAGCCCATGTTGAGAGCTCCTGGTGGTGTGGTGGATAATTGTGAGGGGCAACTCGTGGCAGAGAGGAGAAGCTGTCTACTGACCATACACCCCCCACTATCCCCTCTTGTGCTGCTCCAGGTGTTGTTTATTGTTTGTTTCTGTTTCTCACTACCTGAATCTATTTTAACTTGCTATAAAGTGGAGGAATTTTCCCCAAGCCAACTCTGTTTTGCCTGTAACAGTAACTGTAAATCAATCTCCCTGTCTTTTTCTTGGTAGGGGTGTTTCCCACCCAATGTCCCCCCAACCCCACCCTACTGAGTCTGTGAGTGGGCATCAGGGCAAGCATAGCGGCGAAAAGTCTGTGATATGAATCTAGGGTATACTTTGAAGCCATAATTTTTTCAGCTGATTGCTACAAAGCCACTGTGCATGAAATGCTTAATTTGGTAAGATTTCCTCTAGATTTGAAATACTTATATATCACCCACTGAATTAAACAGGCTGAAAAATTATTTTGAACTTTTAGATTCAAGAAGTAAAGTAAGTAAAGATCCTATTAGAGGACTTTGGTAATTCTGAAACTGGCTCAAAACAAGGAAGGTCTGAAGTGTTCATGTGAGAGGATGCCTGAAAAAACATTGCTGTGACCATGAACTAATGAGAGTGGCTAGAGAACATGATATTTCAGGTCAAAATATGTCTGTTTCCATGTAGGTGGAAAAGTATAGCTACAGTCTGTAAACAAGATGGATGAATTTAATTGAGGAAGTGAAATGACAAATGAAAAATGGTCCTGCCTGTATGGCCTGGAGACAATCATGTAAGTTGGAACCTCTTTATAGGTGTGGTTTTGGTTTCTTCACTGTCTCTCTGGAAGAGCTATTAATCCGTGTTGCTATTGTTTTTTATCCAGGTTTAACCAAATAACAATGCAATGTGAGGAATTTAGATAAGAAAAACTTAACCAGAACACAGTTTAATTGTTAGTAATCTTCCTAAAAATCAACAACAACAAAAAGGGGAAAAGGAGAAACATTCAAGAGAAGTTTGAATGGGTTTTTGTGAGGTTAAAGTTAAGGATAAGTTTTGCAGGTTAAGTCTATACTGCCTTTCTGAGAAGTGGCCACGAAAGTGATTGTGACATGATGTGTTCTGCGCTCTGTCCACCTCCTGGGCATTGCAAGCAGCTGAAGAAAACCTCGCCTGGGTATGCCTGGCAGCATGTGAACCATACAAGGCTTCTGGGAGTCCTTAGGGAAATAAGTTTCTGTGTGTTTTAGAGAATGGCCTTCTGCTTTGCCTAGGGCTTCATGTCTGGGGTTACTACCTAGGTAGATGGTGAGTTTGGAATTGAAGAGAGAGCTCCTTTCAAATGGCAGTCTGGATATACTTGTGGGCACCACATTTTCATCTGGCAGGGCTGGACTTGGGATCTCAGCAGTGGTTCTGAACCATGAGCAGTATCGAGTACGTGATATTAAAGGTTATAGACCTAAAATGCAGCATATTATGTTCCAGTTACAGCCATTTATTTTACACTTTTGTCAAGTTAGGCACTATAAGATGTTCACCACACTTAACAGCTAGTCTAAGGTTATTTTAAGTTTCCTGGCCCCTAAAAAATGACAGTAATGTTTTGGCCAGTTGATATACATGTGCTGCAGAAGCTGTAGCAAAACACATTAACAGATATTGGAAAAAGCAGGGAAAACAGAAGATGAGATTCCAGGTGCTGGAAACACTACTAAATAAAAATATTACTGTGGACACATGGCAATTTTGCCTCTGGAGATGCACATATACGGCATACTTCCAGGGCATACACTCAGTCTCTCACTTTCATGAGTTCTAAAATCTGGCAAGTTTTTGATACTATTTCCATCCAACTTTAGTGGTCTTTGAGTAGGAGAATTATTTTTAGACTCTGCAGACAGGTATCATTGAACTAACCTGAAACCCATGAAGTGGCTTTTACTGTTACATTAACAAGAGCCCAGCTTCCTTGGGAGAACTGCCCAGTTGCTACCTTTTTTTTTTTTCCCCCCACAGCAATTTTTTCCACCTTTCATAAAGTAACTAAAACTCCTTGATGTAGGCACTATGAAAATGTATGTGCATCAGTATTAGTGTGCTAAACCCCTGAAATATAATTGTAATAGATGTATAGATTTCCCCAGCTGTTGCCAAAGACAAAGATCATAGACTGTGGAAATCCACAGTACTCTGTGTCTGATGATCTTGGGTATGTTCTTTACTGGCTAACAGTGAGAAGCAAGAGTAGATATTGGCATATAACGAAGCAATTGACATTTACTGAACAGCAACATCTGCATGGTGGTGGCTGGTGCTTGTGGAAGTCTGCAGCTCTTGTCTGACTCTTGGCTTCTGGCTCATGGTGTTCCTGGCTGCTAAAAGTTGACGTGTGAGAAGGCAGCCAGCTCACAGCATGGAGGCAACACAACTGTTGTTCCATTGACAATATAGGTAGGGACAGGAAGCATGAAAGTGTTTGAAACAAGTGATTGTCACCAGCAGAATGGGAAAGGGGATAAAGATTAAGAGGTGGAGGTGGCTGAGAATCTGGCAAGTCATGCAGAACGTGCACCTGCTGAAATTTTGAAATCACAGTGTCTCACAGGGATTTTCTCCCTGACTTGCTGTATGGCCAGGGCAGGTATCTATGGCAGATAATGTGGGGAGATGCATTAAGTTGGGCCTCTTTCTCCTGACTGCTGTGTACGCATCAACTTCTAGAAACTATTGCAACTAAACATGTTTTAAATTCATCTCCAGGTAGTAACACTGCCATAGAGGAGGGTTTTTAAAGGTCTTTTCATACCATATGCACTATGGGCATGGTAGAACACATAAGTTTGTGACCCCCTTACTGTTCATAACAACACGTATGCATGTGCTGTGCAGAACTGCCAACAAATAGTCAAACTAGCTGGACTACCCTTGTACTCCTCAGGCTCCTTTCTTCCTAACCTGCTCTTAATTCAAAGCTCTTTGTGGCTCAGTCACCCTTTCCTAAGCATGGCAATTTTCACAACAGCAGATCCACCTCTGTAGGATTTTTAAAGCACTGCAGGGTCTCTGCAGTGTGTTTATGCTGGTGTGTGGACACATCCTCCTGTGCTGGCATGTAACGTGTCAGTCAATGAACATGTGTTATAACAAAAAGGGAGTGAATGTATTTTACTGTGGTAATTATAGCAGCCCCAGAATTGTACAAGTTATTTCTTCTAAAATCTGTCTTTACACGCTCTACTTCTGTTTTAAGGAGAGTATGAGTAAGGCCCATACTATGAAATTCTAATTGTAAGAGTTCATTATTGAACTCTTAGTAACTGAAATCTTAAAAACATTTATTTGATGGATTATTTCAGGGAATTTTATTTAAATAAAGCTTAATGTTTTGCCTTTATTTTGCCTTTTTTTTTTTTTTTTTTTTTCTTTTTCCCTGAAAGCTTCTCAGGCTTTTCTAGTGTATTCATTTCTTTCATCTTCTTTTGTAATAACATGATAGTCTCACATTTCAATAGAGAAACTGGAACTAAAGTATACATGAAAAAGTCCATAACAGCTCTCTTGCTGTTTATTTCAACAATCTTAATTAAAGAAAAACCTAATCCTACAACAGACTTGTGATTTGCCTTTTCTTTGAAGCACAATTAGTTTTCATTCATATCCCTTGATGTCAGTGAGGGAAAACTACTGGTGGGCGCATCAGTGCTGATGGGCTTCAATTAATACTTTTTTTTTTCCCCTGAAACGTATCTCACAATAAAACCATGCACACAACGCACGTGCACACACACACATACAAAAGTAAGCTCTGTATTCATGCTGCCTGCAAAGCCATGCCTAAGTCTCTCCTGGCTGCTAGCCAAGGTCTCTAAAAACCCATTAAGGCTATTAGAGAAATTATTTCTCTTCCTTTGTGAGCTGGGTAAATTTCACAGTTATCATTGCAGGAGGAAATGAATTGGGAATATATCTGTCTGGGGATGGTTGGCCCTTCCGTGGGAATTAAGCCAACTCAATGTAAGACAGCAGCTGTGTCAGTGCACGTACTTGCAGGAGACAGTCAGTGGATGGCACTGCAATATAACTATTGTGCCAGAAAACATCTAGGAAAATTGTAAGTGGTGTCTGGAATTTGTGAATAAATTCATATCTTCTTGCAATTACAGGCTTTATTGGAAATCAGCTTTTACTTTAAAATTATATGTAAACCAATATTTCATATATGGTGTGCTTTCCAGATGTAGGAAAACTAAGCAATTCCTTCCCAAAATGGTGCAGCAACACCATGCATGGCATTGTATGGTGACTTTGTCGGACCATAATAACAATATAAAAACATACAGTACAAATTCAGGAGATTTACAAAGATGGCAGGACTTGGCCCATGCCCTCTCTTATGCCTCACAGTTTTAGCATTCAGAATGACAAGTTCTGGGGAAGTTCTTGATTGGTGTGGAAGTCAGAAGTGGCAGAATTTCCTTTTGATTTGTGAGTTTTGGTAAGTACAACTTATGTGGTCTTCCATACAAAAGTTCACAAGAGAATAGGATTGCTTTTGTTCTTAGAATCTCACTTTGCAAATGCTGTGAGCTGAAATTTTGAGTTTCTGGAACCCACATCAAACATACGGTAGAACAAGTAACAGTAGAAGAATGTAAACCTTTAGATCTCTAATTAGTCAGACAAAAGCTTTTTATTTATGAAGTGAAACAGGTAAGATGTGTTTCCCAGCTTCTTGCCAGTATTTGTATTAGTGATTTGGGAAGGAAGCATGTTTCCCTCCCCACATCATGTACTATTTCTGAGAGCATTTGTTTTTTTCTTTATTTTATTTTTTCCTCTTTTAAATTCTGACCTACTTTCTTCATCTGTTTGTCTTCCTTGTTTCTAGCAACTAGCAGTGGTGTGTGCAGAACTTTTTTTACTGGTCTGTTTTTAGGTACTGCAGGCAACAGAATTACGCAGACTGTCTCAAATTGTGTTCTTCGTACCCTCTGATCCTGCAAGATTTTTCAAGCCTTAAGTATGGAAATTTCTTAGGGGGACTTGTATGTTTTCAAGGCTTTTTTCATAAATCCACAACTGCACAGGACACAAAGGAGTAGGACAATGGCAACTGGGCAGAAGTGAAGCCCTCACAGTTTACATTTTAAAATGTAAAGGCACATGGGTCTTTCTGAGGACTGCATACTTTTTGTAAGCTGTTATAAAACTACCTGTTTCCTCCAGGTCTTATAACAAGATATTATCCCAGTATGAGACCTCTAATTTTCTCCAAAAGGGCAGATATAATAGCCAGAGGTAATGAACGTGTGACCACTTAAAAAAAAAAAGTGTCCGTAAGAATGGCTTCTGCAGTTACTAAGGTAATCCTTGATATGACCTTTGCCCTGAATGTCTTGTCCTTTTTTATCTGCTTCAATTCTGTCTGAGATTTTTTTACTTTTGTGCTTGGAGTTTGTTATCGAGCTCATTCAAAAATATTTTCTATATAATTCATGTATCCTTTAACATAGACTATTTACCCTTATCTTCTCTTAGTGATTCACTGATTTAAAAAAAGCTCAGGTTAATTTCTCAACCTATACTTTTCAAAGGCGTAGGTGTTTTAAACCAGTGATGATTTCAAAAGAAGTAAATCACCATGCCCAAATGGTGTATACACAAGGGTTTTGAAGGAGTTTTAAGTATGAATTGGCTGAATTTCTAACCAAACAAACAGCTTTCTTAAAAATGGCTAACTGGCCAGATGGTAGGAGTGAAGAAATGCTGACCATATCTCTTAAAAAGGTTCTAGAGGAGCACTGTGGGACTCCTTGCTATTAAACATTACTGGTTACTTAGCTGGAGTAACACTGAAACAGAAAAAGGAGTTCGAAGATAATCTGCATCTAATCATATAGTTCTGCAAAGCAAACTTTGGGTAACTAATGTCATAAAATTCTTTGAAGGTGTCAGCAAATGAACAGAGGGGCTGTTAAGTATATCTTTCATAAAGCTTCTGACAGGGTCATAGGTGACAGACTACTCAGCATCGCTAGCTCTCGGGGTTGTCTCTTGAGCCTCATGTTACCTGGTTTTGTTTCTTTTCAGTTCTTCATTATGGAAGTCAGAAAATGGAATGAGAAGGTTTTGTAAAAAGAGAAAGTTCTAACACAACACCCCACTCCCCCCAGCCCAAACCTAGAAGCTCAGGAATACAAGCTCATGATCATGAATCAGCCTAGCTCAGAAATCGGACACCAGAAGAAACAGAATTGTTATTATGTCTTAATATGTCATGATCTGTAAGCTATCATGTGATTCTGCAACTAGTCATGCGTGGGTTTTTGAAGGTTGTGGATTGATAGTATCTTCCCTAAAAGAAACCAAGTAGCCGTGAGGCAATGTAATATCATGGATCAAAAAGTAGCTGAGAGGCAGGAGACAAAGCAGGAACAAATGGTCCATTTTCATCATGGCAAAAGGTTAATAGCCACAAGTTTCTGTACTAGGTCTGTTGTTGTGTAATGTATTTATTAGTTATCTGTGAAGGCGAAGGAGAAATGAGGCAGCAACACCACATTATTAGTAGATAACCACTTCATAGGTTACTTGTTAATCAAGTCCAGAGAAGCCTTAAGGAATTTCATATGGACTCAGTCAGACTAGGTAACTGTGAGGTACATTCTTTTTGAAGAAATACAGAGAAAAAAAAAATTAAAGTAATTGCATACACAGTCGTTGTATCAGCCAGCAGTGTGGTGTTATATAAAATTTATTGGGCATTATTGGACAGTCCATCTTGGAAAAAAGTATTGCAGAATTGGACAGGCCCAAAATAAAAATAGAGAGAAAAGCTAATAACATAAAAGCATCTGAAGTGATTATTTACCTGAGGACTCAGATGAAAGTGGGAGTGATAAAGTGTGTGGTAAGAAAGGAAGAAAGGAAGGAAGGAAAAGAAGGAAAGAACAAAGATCAAGAGACTACAGTTTTCCTTGTCTCTTGGTGTTAAAGAAGCACTTACCTAAAGTTGCCTATATAAACTGTGGAAAATATTGGTTCTGGATGAAGAAGAAATCAAGAATTTTGCAAGCTTCAAGCAGGGAAGAGGCATTTATATGGATAACAAGAATATCCAGAGTTATGATAGTAATGCTAAAAAAGAGTATTTGGAGGGATAAAAGCCCTCATGCATCAGGATTTGAAGGAATCTATAACTAAAGGGATTAGGACAAGACCTTCAAGGGAGACAGATTATCCTGCATCTGTGGGGTTTTCTTGTGTCTTTTACCAAAGCATCTGGTGCTGGCTACTTCTGGAGACAGTGTCATAGGCCTGGTGGGTGACAAGTCCGAGCCAGAATGGCAAGTCCTGTGTTCATATCTGAAAAACATCTAGCATGCATCACTGTATTCACAGCTTATTCCCACTACAGTGGACTTTGTCTTCTGTTTATTTGCACCATGATTTTGTACTAGGTCAGGCTCCTGTTTCTGAGGGAACGATGTATGTTTGAAATGATTGCAATGAAGTAGCTCTGAGAGCTAGTGGGCACCACACAGCTTCTGAGAAACCATTAACATGATATTCAGCCAGAGGGGACTTCCTCAGCCTTTTTCCCCTTTTCTCCAGCTGTAAAATGGAAAACAGTAATATTTACTTCCCAAGGGGAATTATTGAGGGCAATGAATTGTCAGATATTCTTTGAAGGGTATCAAGAAATGATGTAGTCAGTATCATTATGTCCTGACTTCCTTCCTAGGACTGTGTTTTGATTGCATTCACTTTCTGGATGTACTGAACAAAATATGTTAAAAAAAAAAGACAGTGGAGTGAAATGTGTGCTGTTTCTTTCAATTTAGGAGTGCAAGTGGTAAGGATGAATATCTCTAGGTATGTATGTGGTGACTGTGTCCAGCCCAGGCACTTTAGAACAGTTTAGTTCTTGGTAGCTTCCAATTTTGCAACTTCTTTTCAGTATCTTGAAGGAAGACAAGTACAACTTCAAAACCCAGTAGCAAAAGACTATTCTAAAATTTTGTCCATGCAAAAACTATCTTTATATTTTATTAATGGAATTTTCTTTACTACAAAATACATCACTCAGAATTCTGTGGCTATGTCCATGTTTCTGTCACATAAATGAATTTGTTTTTCATTGCTACTTCATTTTCCAGTGATCCTTTTCTTTTGTACCTTCCTCTTTTTAAGAATATTTTGCCATCATTCCAGACTTTTTAAATGGACGTTTAAGTTTAGTGTCTTTGAATTAAATGTTAGGACTCCTGTATTTCAACGGCTTCATTTGGCCCATGAGTTGGTAAGAGCTCAGTATGTTTTTGGCTGCAGAACTGTAAGAAATTTTTGAAATTCCATGTAAGAGCTAAACAACTGTGCAACCATTTGTTGCATGGCATTTTTATGCAAACATATAGAAAAATAAATTAGTACTGACCAGGGATGTTTTCTGTTTCCAGGGTTTCACGAAGGTTTGGAGTGTTTACATCCACTCCCATGTGAATTAGTTCTAAAAGTATCACAACTAATGCACAAGCTAATTGTGCTAATTAGGCTTTTCAGGAATGGCAGGTAACGTCTCACCCTTATGACATGAGAGCTGCAGATCTAAACTTTTCATGTCTTCAGTGTCCTTTTTTGTCCTTTCCATTTTAAGATTTTATGGCTTAGATATTCAGTATTAACCATTGTTGACTTAGGGTTTAATTTTCATTTTCTTCTTTCCAAAGCCACAATGTTTTATAGTTTAAGCATAAATATGCTGCCTTCTTTTTGTTTAAATCAAACAGATTCATGTGCATATCATATTTTTATCAATTTGCGTAAGTACATTTGCAGATTCTTTTGATGAATTAATTTATAAAGCAGCAGTGATGTTTGGTGAATCATTTTGTAAACCTTCTACAAAGAATGAAGGAAGTTCAGCTTCTGTGAAACTCTCTTACAGGGCATTAGTAAAATTAGTAAAACTGGAATTTAGTTTCATTTTTAAGTCCATTTTGGCTTAATGGTAAATTCAGGTATTGCAGTCTGCCTGGCCAAAATTATGATCTGTCCACTGTTTTCTCTGGGGTATATGACCTCTAAGCTTTATTAAAAGTGCTAGTAGCTGGTGGCAAGACCTTAGGGTTGTACAGATTGATTTGCAGCCATTTCTGCTATGGCTTAAACAGTAACTGGTACTTAGAATACAGATAAAAATAGTCTTTAGAAATACTTGACTGGTTTTGAGAAACCCCATTCAAACCTCTCTTCTCCTCCTAGGTGTTTCATATTTGATGAAGCCATAAAACATGTGAGTAGATTGTGTTGAAAAATGGCAGAACAATTTCACCAAAATAGAAGCAACTTCAAAATTTTTACTTTTAACATGATAAGAAATAGAACAACTTTTATCTGATTCTTTTTTTTTTTCCCATTTATGAAAAACATTGTAGACTGATGAAATGGCAACATTGAAATTATGCAGGCCGAACATGTCATTTTTTCATCCTTATCTTTCTTCTTGCAATGAAATTGATAATATCTGTGATTTAGTCTCTTCCTTTTTTTTTTTTTCCATTTTACTGCTCTGCAATTTCAGAGCATCTTGCAGTTTTAGAAAGTTGCAGAATAACAATAAAAAATGAGTAGAAATACTAATTTCTCATTTTTTATTTTATTTTGAATAAGAAAAAAAGAAGAGGTAGGGGAATGCCAAACTTTTTTTTTTTTTTTAATCCTCTCTGTGACATAATTTCAGTTTGAACATTTGTTAGTAGCTCGTTTAATGTACCATTTAAAAAGCTGAGACATGTATTGCTCTGGCAATATAAGAAAAAAAGTTAAAGCTGATTTCTCCTTTTTGTTGAAGGACTGTTGAAGATATCTCAACAGTGGGCTTCTTTGGAGAACAAGTATTGTGCTGTAGGTATGGGTATCACAGATCTCTCTTGAACACTCTCAGACCCCCTTCAAACACTCTTAGGGCTACATGCAGTCTCTCTTGTATCGTCTGTATGGTAGATAGTGTATTTCCCATGTAGTTCTTGTAAAACTGCACTCCCCTAGCAGCCAAGTCACGATCATCTCATAATGTAGTTCTCTGACTGCTAGTCAACAGTGTTGTAGCTGAAGTGAAGCTGATTTTAAACCCCTCTCTGGAAGCAAATTAAAATAAAGTTCTTGCAGCAGCTTTGCTTAATTATTTTTATAGATCATGTAAGTAATACCTAAACTGATATCTCTGAGAACCAAAGGGAAAACAGTATGGTACCACTTCCTCAAAACCAAAGTTTAGATAAGGAATGACAGCTCTTTTAAACTTAAAATATGTGGGTGGGTAGGGATGTAGAAAGTGACATATGGTGTGTGGATGTTGGGTGTTAAAATGTGTGTCTGACCTTAAACAGCAACTAGCTCCTGTTTCATGCCGCGCATACCCCAGTTCATGAAGTTAGTGTTTGAAGAGGCCTACAGTACTAGCTCTGTCATCATTGTCCTTGCTGGGACCATGCTTTGACTCATGGAGTAATCTTGTGATAACAGGGCTGGCTTATTTCAATAAAGATATGGGTCTCTGTGTTCCGCCCTTCTCTTTCACTAAACACCAGCTTTGAGTATACACCAAGAGCTTGGAAAAAACACTGCTATTTGAGAAAGTGCAGGTCAGAAATGTCCCAAGACATGCCAATACAATAGTACTTCTCTTGGCAGACACTTGTTTGGAATATAACCTTCCAACAGCTCTGTGATCCTGGCTGTTGTGGAGTTCAGGAGCTCCAGGCATCCTGAAAGAACTGGAAATCCTATAACCTTACTTCATTGCGCTCACTGTTGTCATCATGCCTGGTTTTCCCATTGTTCTGCCAATGTCCAGGCCCAACAAAAATGATACCACCAGCAGGAAGATGAACCAATACACAGACTGCATTGTATACAAAAAGGACATTCCATGAATGATTGCTGGGGGTACGAACAGATCAATCAGCTGGTACATAATTGACGCCACCCCCAACGATCCCACAAAAGATGTGACTCGGCCCACAACAGGCGGTATAAACAGGGAACCGAGATTGCCCATAGTTGGCATGGGAAACAGCCAGACCAGTCAGTTAAAGGCATAAGAAAAAGGTGCCCACATGGCGACTCTCACCCAATTCGCCGGCATTCTCAAAGGCCTAAACAGACCAGGGCCCAGCTCCAGGGAGAGTCAGGAGGTCTGCCCTGAACCAGGACGCTCTGTGGAGTGCACTCCACAGACAGACACTCCTGACTCCCTGCAAGTGGTCCCAGCTTTTATCCCCCAGCAGACACCTGACCTTTGTCAACTCAATGCGGGACCCCTGGGGCTCATTTCCCTTCTGGCTCTCCCTGCAGGGCCGGCCGCACCCTGGGGGGAAGCTATAAGGCAAACTCACCACCTCTTTATGAAGGGCTGTGGGAATCACCCCTATGTCAACCTTAATTTGGGGCTCGGGGTTCAGACCCCAGCATTTCACCCATGTTGATGAATGATGATTTTTGGCAGATGCAGTAATCCTAACTACTGTTGTATGGTTCAGTACTGTCCCCATTGATCCTGAACTAAGTGCCAGATTATCTGTGTGTCATTTCACTGTTTCTCCCATAAGGTCCTCTCCCTTGATTCTTCTGGGCTTTGGGAAAACAAAACAAAACAAAACAAAACCAACCCTATATTATCACTGTCATCTTCTTTAGGACCCTGTGTTGTCTTATCTGTGACTGTTTGAAAATAAAATGTTTCCTATATGTGTTCTTTTTAATCAACACTGTGTGTTTAGGTTGGTAATGCTCTAACTGAAGTTTTCCTGTTTTGGCATAGCATTAATGTCTCACAGCAGAAAGAACCAACACACCCCTCAGTCTGCTTGTGTTGCTAACAACGAAAATACCTTATTCAGAACAAAACTAACATTGTTATATATGAGATTAGTAGTCTAGCCTTTGGCCTATCTTTACTTCTCATCTTTCTCAACTGAGAGCCCTTGTTTATAGTTCTGTGCTGTAAGGACAGCCACCTTTTCAGCTGGCTTCATCCCCTCTGTCAATGCCAACAAATTTAAACATCTTTCCAAAGCAAACATGAAGATTTAACCTTCTCAGAAAGATCCAATTTAAGAGAAGCTCTGTTATATATCCTGAACTATTTTTACTGTGATGAGCAGGTTTAAAACATCATGGGGCATAGCATGGGTTACTCGATTTCAGATTACTTGTCCACAGACCAGATCTTGTCAGTAGGACTAAAGAGCTTGCACAGTGAAGCATGCTAACTCTTCTGCTATGGTTATGGGGCAGTGCTTTCTTTTATTGCACTAAATACAAAGAATTTGGAGCTTGCTCAGTGCACCCAGTTGTGCTGCGTGGACGTGCTTTTCATCACCTTGGAAATGTGAACCTTTCCGAAGCCTCTTCTCCTTCTATACAAGTATCTATTCT
The DNA here is from genome assembly GCF_000691845.1 of Merops nubicus. Taxonomy (NCBI): domain Eukaryota; kingdom Metazoa; phylum Chordata; class Aves; order Coraciiformes; family Meropidae; genus Merops; species Merops nubicus. Next base: position 76,881 of record NW_008582036.1, read on the forward strand.
GTTACTGCCTATGGCCTCTTCTGTTATGTGCAGAATTTCCCTGATTTGCCTGTGAAGTGAAAAGGACCTGTGATTTTTCTTGAGCTGTGGTGCTCCAATTATAAAACCATAAACTAAATGAGAGCCTTAATTATAATGGAAAACAGATTAGAATATTGTCATTTTCCTTTCTAGGGAGCCAAGGGGAGATTAAAAAGCCAGTGGCCTAAATTTACGTTATTTGTATTTCTGTGAGTCAGACCTCAATCATGTAAAACAGCCAGTAGGCTTATATTAATGGGAGAGGCCAAGAGAGCTGAATCTCAAAGGGCTGTTGCCCTTAGGACATGGTACATTATGATAATGTGATGAAGAATAATTACCAAATGTGAAATATATATTGTCAAACATAGGAGCAAGCTATTCCTGGCTGAAAATGAGGGTGTGAGAAAGATAGTGAATGTCAGTCAACCAGGGCTAGGTTTCCAATGGCCCCTCCACTAAAACTGGCTGTCAAGGCACAGAACTGGTCTTCAGTTCTTGCAGGCTGAGGAAGATCAGTGGAACAGAGTAAGCTTGTATTGTTTGTATTGAAGTCAGACCTTAAAGCTTACTGTAGAGATGGTAGATTTATATTTATGGCAGAGATAATAGCATTGCTGATCATGACCATTGTTATGATAAAGGTAACTGAATGTCAGTGATGACAAAAGTGGAAGACTCCATCAAATGATATTAAAAGACAATGCAACCATGGAATGGGAACCTTTATGTATATATGTACTGTTGATATTGGTTATTTCTGGCAAAATAGATCAGTGCTTCTTTTCTCTTTTTTCTAAGTGTGGTAGGACATTTTTCAATAGCTCTTTTCATAGCTGTTGTGCATGATGTTGTCCGTATTAATATGTTTGTGACATGCAGGGTGGGACATAAAGCATGAGCAGTCCTCTGTCAGCTTTTTAATTCATACTTGTGTGGTGCCAGGTAGAAGTATGATCTCTGTGCTCTTCTTTCCCTGCCATTTGTCTCAGGAAGACCAAATCGTGTGTACTGAAAGAATTGGTTCTTCACTCAAAGTAGCAGCTTTGTGAATGATGTGCTGTAACTGGAGAAAAGCACAGAGCAACCTTGCAAACTTCTGACTGTGGTCAAAGGGCATACACATAGGTGTAACCTTAAATACATAGCCAGCTGGACTGTGTTCAGTGATGCTGTTTTCATGCTTCAAGTTACACATGAATTAACTGTTTGCTGAATCAAGCCTTTATTATGTGTGTGTGTACAAATTCTGAATGAAATCTGCCTATAAAAACTCAGGTAAGAATATAGCTCAGAACAAAAGCATCTCCATCTAAGCTGGTGTGGAGGTCATGGACCAAAACCTATTTGTGATAATGAGGCAGAATTAATTTTTAATGAACCTTCTCTCTTGGAAGAGAAGAGTGATTTGACATTGGACCTAAACAACTATAGACCAAAACTGTTAACAAGTGTGTCAAGTGTCTTTCACTTGCTCCTTTGCCAAATACTATACTTGTGAAATAACTTCCCCTTGAGATAATTATCTGGTTTTATAGGTGCTTTCTTGCTGGTATCCTCACAGCTCTCAAAGCTGCTAGCTGTGTGCCTCATGTTCTAGAATATCTGTATCTACACACTACTACTGCATCATAGGATGGATTTATTTGCCTATTTTAAAGATGGAGAGGTAGTGTTCGGATTAACTTATCAGGACCAAACAGGAAATTTAGGGCAGAGAAGATCCTGTGCTTCAGAATAGCATTCAAATTACTGCTTTCTCTGCTGCTTTGCCTATCTGGAAAATATATATCATCTGTAAATGACTACAAAGAACTTATTTCTGTTGTAAAACTAAACAGCTTCTCACTGGCCCTGATGAAAAGTTAGGATCTTGTAAGAGTTTTTGCTTGTTACTGAAGGAAACATTTTAATAGTGTGGGAATCTTACCACTGAAGAAAAATGCATAAATACATATCAGTAGATTTAAGATCATTAAGATCTTCTAGTGATCATTAATCTTGGATAGCCCAAATGTTTAGATCACAGGCTAAATCACTTGCATAATAATGGAGCAATCAAAGTAAATGGGCACTTCTGAAAAATAGTACCTTTTTTATAAGCAAGAGATAGAAATATTTACTGTAAAGTAATATGGAGAAGCCTTAAATTTACATTTCTTAGTTTGTATACTACAGGCTAAAACAACAAACAAATGAGATTTTTAAAGACTGTGTCAAGTATATGATTTTTTCCCCGCTTGCTTTTTTTCATTTCCTTTATAAGCATGGCTACATGATTTGTAGCTAAAAGGTTAAATGGTAAACAGAGAAACATTTTTCTCTTTTCTCTTGAAATTTGTAACAGTTTAAAGATGAGGAAGTGGTAAATCATTGACTAAGTCCAGTCTTTACCTGCTTCCAGGTTATAGGCCCATTTCTAGAATTCTGTTATAGATACAGTATTGGATCTGTTGCGTCGTGCTTTTCCTGAGTTGAATGGGAAATAGAGCTTTTCTGTTCCAAAGTCTTCCAAATATTATCATGCAGCTGAGAGAGGTAGATGTTGAATGAAAACATCAGGTATCAGGAAATACTGTCCCACACCCTTTTCTTCTGCAAGAAAGAGAGGTAAAGCAACAGCTGTAGTATATGCTTTGGTCTGAAATCACCTCTCTCTCAGTTTGCCCTTAGGCCAATGTTAATTGCTGAAAAGCCAAATGGTATGAGCAGGTTTTCAGTGCACAGTACTGCTGAAAAATAAATGCAATAAGAAAACAAGATAAATACCCAGTGCTAAGAAATGATGATTCTCTAGATTTCCTCAGTCAAGCAATATTTATCAGGTGCATTGATTTAACTAGAGGCTATTGGCAGTTACAAATGGATGATGACAGGAAACAAAAAACCACCTTCATTTGCCATAAGGGGGCTTTTCATTTTAATGTAATGCCTCTTGGAATTACCAGCGTCCCGACTACATTTCAAAGATTAATGAACATCATCCTGTCAGGTTTAATATATCATACTTCTCTAGTACACTTGGACAGGATACTGTTCTCATAGATTCCCAGAGTTTTCAACAACACTTATGAGAGCTTTTTTTTTTTTTTTTTTAAGACATAAGCTCTGAGAGGAACTAACTATTTAGGAGTTTAAAAGAAACCTGAGATTTACTTCTAATCTGGATACACAGTAAATACTATAAAATTAATTTATGTCTTTGGAAAACAAAAGCCTCTTAAAATCTCTGCAGAATCAAGCAGAAAGTTGTATATAGCTGTGTCGTCTTATCCTAGAATTAATACTCTATTGTGTAAGTGGAAGGAAGCTTTAATCTGAAGAATGCAGCATAGTAGAATCAAAACCTGCTATTAATTCTGATACTAATAAACAAATTCAAGTTGTAAAGTTAGTATTCCAAAATTATGACGATTTAAGCTTAAAATTATTTTCTTTTAATGAGTTTACATGGTTGTCCCGTAAGGTCAGAAAGCACACAACAAGTTTCTAATATAAACCACACTACTTCTGCTGTTATGATGAAATAGTATTAAGCATGACTTTCTACCAAAGAAAATAACTTTCTTTTTCTTGAGTAAGTACTTTGAATGATAGTATAAATACTATTAACTATTACTTATTTTTTTGACACATGTGAAAGCATATTCCAAAATGATAAAAATGAAATCAGCAATATTTGTTACACTTCATGAGCAAATTTTTTTTTTTCTTCTTTTACTCTAGGAAACATCTTCATTTGTAAAGTGAAATGGAGAGATTTTTCCTGACTTGTTATGTCCCACAGGTCTCATTCATAAATGTGTTATTGAATAGAGAAAATTTGCTTGTACCAGTGGGGCACTTCACAATGTACAGAGAATTTGATCTTAAAAACCCAATTTCCAGTGGATGAATAGCTTTTCAAGAATTGTTATAACAAGTATAAAATTAATTGTTTTATGTGTGTGTTAATTTCATTCATATGTGATTTAGCTATTTCAGATAGAATGTTCCATTATGTTCCTGTAACCCATAAATAAGATGTTCTACGGAAAACAGGAAATGCATAGGCAACTTGATATGTAAATTAGTCTTCACATTGATGTTAAACTGTTGTTTCAGATTTTCATGTTAAAGGTGAACAGAGCACCTCTTAAGCTCTCTTGTTTTAATTTACATATATATATACCTACTGGTCTTATAAAACTAGTAGACACAATCCTAACAAAATCCTTCTAAAAGGTAGAAATTCCTGTGCATATGGTTAGGGACAACAATAGAAGCTAAGAACATAGTTTTAAGAAAAGTGAAACACTAGAAAATACCAATTAATGTGGTGGAAATTTTGTTACTAGATTTATAAATTAAGGTCCAATATCTTATTAAAACCAGGTTTTGTTCAACCACAAGTTACCAGTCTTGATGCAGAAATAATTCTGTGATATTGTATGGCCTGTCTTATGGAGGAAGTAGAAATACAGGAACATGATGACTCCTGATCATCTCTAAATAATTCCTCTGTTTAGATTAGCAGGATATAAATGCCCGAATGGATGAATAGTGTGCCTTTCTAGTTTTTTTGTTGTATGTTTTGGAAGAATTGTGTGCTAAATAGTGACACACTTGGACTGACTAGTTAACTTTGGCATCCAAGATTTTTGTGTAAAAAAAATAAATCCAAAAACCTCTTTGTCTTCTGACAGTAAATTTTAGTGGAGGTCAAAATGTGGGGTGTGTTTTTGTTTTGTTTTGTTTTTTAAATCAATATTGTGTTATCAGTAAACAAAAATAATCTATGATCAGAACATCTAATGCACCTGAAATTAAGCAGTCCACCGTGTTTCACTTCAAAACTCTTGAGTCTATTACTTTGAGAGTTTTGAAATTGCTAAGGAAATGCTGGAGTTAACAGACTCACCTGGAAGACAATTCTTGCCCTGAACAAGCTGTTTTGTGAGCTCTGTGAGAAACAAACTGTGTCCTTTGGCCACAGCACCCTGTCTTACCTGAGCAGCAACGCCAGCTGTGGTAAGGTGTGCAGGGTGGCTGGCACACAGCACTACTCACCTCGTTTGGGTGGAAAAACACTTGGTCTTTATTCCTCTTTACATGCATTAATTCTTCAGAAGGCTTCTTAGAATTTTCACATTTTCCACATTGAATTCCACTTCTGGGTTGGTTGTTGGAAATTTAATGGATGAAGATGGGTGAGAAAGAACAATCTGATAGTGAGTACTCGTGTATTTGTTTTCTGTTGGTTAGTCTAATGCATCAAAGTGTGCTTTTATTTTTGCAGTAATTTTTGAAAAAAAACCCAACAATAATAAAAACCAAAACCCACAGGTTTTTATTAAACACACGGTGATATCTTGGGTCATGCTTTGGGTGTTTCAGAATCTTCACAACTTGCTGGAAATAGCTTAAATGCTGTTTATTAACTCTGCTGTGCAAGACTTTCTTTGCCCTTCAAGGTGGAAATACTGAATATTTCTTCCATGCCAGAGTTGTCCAGGAGATTCTCCACAGCCTCACACTGTCAGAGGAGTCCATCATCTCTGGCCTTCTTCCTTAGCCACAGCTCATTCCCCTCCAGTCTGCATATGTAGTGTTGTTAACTGTGATTTATGTGATGGGCCTCCCTCTACGCTGTGATGCTGTGGCGTTTCTCAATCTTGTGCTGCTTGGCATGCCAGCTGCAGAAATCTCTGCATGCTGTGCTTGGGCAATATTGCCTCCAGGAGGTTTAAGTCCTGCTCTCAGCCCTTCCTTAGTGTTCCTATATGACCACAGGCAAACCTTGATTTCACACCTCTCTGAGGTGTAAAAAAGGGGTTAAACACATCATCAAGCAGAGCAGGAAATTGAGTCTTCCACTTATTCCACCATTTCCTCCTCTCTTTTGTTAGAAAGTATTTGTTCGAAAGTATTTGTTCTTTTGGCCCATAAAATGGAGGTCATCTGCTCATGTTTCTCAACCAAGTTGTTAAAAATCTCCCATGTAGATAAGTGACTGTTTTAACTTTTGTGCCTTGAGCTAGTGTACTGTAAATTCTTCTGGTGTCTTATGGAGCCCTTCACAGCTTTAGTCATTATTGTCACCACTCTCAGTGGTGCGCTGAGACTTTGAAGACCTAATTTCATTGAACTGAAGTGACTTTTTTATGTTCTCTGGTTTCTTATTAAAGAAACAAATCTTCAAAAATATTAAACTACAAGTGTGTTTTATTTTCTGGACTGATTGTGAAGTTGCCGTTCTCTTCTGCAGAGTTCTTTGAGATTTCTATTTTGGGCTACAGTAAAAACTTCTGAAGTTTTATGTATGACTTTTTAAAGCTGAGAGAAATTTTTTTTTAATTTATTTTATTTTTTAACACCAGTAGAACTAGTAGACTGGGTTGGGGGAGGCCCACTTTGAAATTCCCTTCCTGATATTGTCGCACTTTCATATGTACCTCTTTGGGTTGTATGCTTGTTAGAACTGTCTATGCAGTTAAACAGTGTTTAGAACAAGGGTTTTCACTGGAAGATGAATGGGAGGCATGGTGGGAGAACATGAGGCAACAAGCTCAAGATGCAACATGGAAGAGTTCAAGCAGATTAAAGGAAAATCTTTTTCACCATGAGGATGTTCAGGCATTGAAACTAATTGTTTAGAGAGGCTGGGCACACTCTGTCCTTGGCATTTTCAAAACCAACCGGACAACATCAAGAGTAACCTGTTCTGACCTCATAGCTGACCCTGTTTTGAGCAGAAAGTTGAGCTAGAGATCTTCTTAGGTCCCTTCTGACATAAATGATTAACCAGCTCATTCATCCATACAGTTCCTACTGTATGAGAGGGGAACTGGTAATTGTCCTGTAAGTTCTTATACTGTTTCATCATGCAGTTAGTAGTTTAAACATTTAACTACTGATTTTGAATTTCTGTAAAGTTTTGAAAATATACTATGCAAAAAGCATTTTCCTCTGAGCTCCCTTTTACACAGAAGGCTGTATTAAAAAACAAACCAAAACTAAACATAACAGGAAATAGTTTGGTTGGGGTCTTGGCTCATATAAGGCAAACAGTATTCTCAGACATAGCTCATAATAGTCACTAGTATTTTTACAGAAGTTCAGACATTGCAGTAAATAATCTGTGGGTAAGAGGTAAGTGTATCAATTATATCTTTACAATGCACATTGCTGTGTGCCTAATATTAATAGTGATTGGTCTGAATACACATGTGTATATGTAAGTTTCCTGGATAGCTCTAATGAATTTGGAATATGTGACTGAGTCACTCCAGTAAGTGTTGCCTTTGGCCGCTATATGCCTGCTCAGTGAGCAGCCTCATTTGCTCATGGAATTGACACTACAGCATTCTGCTTTCAAATGCATTATCCATCCTGAACAGAACACGAACAACATAAAAACCTAAGAAAATGATTCTTTCCCGAAAGATAATGCCACATAATTGAGTCTCTGTATAGGTTGTTTGGAGACAGTAACAAAGAAATGTAAAACAGGATCCCTGAAACTGGTACAGCTTGTAAAATCTTGTTAAGCCATGTTAAAAAAAATACATTAATGCCCCCATTAGAAGCTGCAGTTTATTTATTGCATCCTATTCTTTAGCCCTCGTAGGCACAGGCTTTTTTTAATCTTCCATCCGTCCTTCCCCCTCCCCTCTGGAAGTGCACTCATTGAACTCTTGGCAATTAGTGTAATTGAAATTTATTGACAATGGGGCCGTCTGCCGAAGCCTCATTGTTCCGAGTGCTCAGTGCAGAGCGCTATTGAGCAGTGCCACGGCAGTGTCAGACAGCTCATACCTTCCCCAATTATATCAATGGGCCACTGGCTGCCAAAGGTTCCTTTGGGGGTACGAATGTTACTTAGTGATAAGAGCCTTTCGAAACAGAATCCCTGGGCCCCGTCTCTAGTGGGAGATGGAAATGAAATATGTATTTCTCTGCTGTGGAAAATTAATGTAATTGGCTCCCTTAAAAAGCTTTGACAAGTTGACCTGTTTGAAATCTGAGGAGGGCTTATACTGCGGTATCATATTATCTCCAACATAAAACCCCTCCTTTGGTGGCAGTGACAGTGGGATAAAATGGAATTTGGATAGTAATATTAAACTTCAGCTCCATTGAACACGTTCATATGTTTTTCCATTTATAGCTGTGAGATGGGGTCTTACAGAAATCCTACTTTTTTTTTCGTATTGCCATCTAATCTTTTTTTTTGTTGTTGTTTCGATTTGTACTAGTGCAGGAGAGAAAACAATGTGTGTGAGTAAGATCTCTACACTTACCTTTTCTTTCAAAATATGTATTGATGGAAATTTAAATGGTGTGTCAAATGCAAATATTTGATTCATGCTAATTCTGAAATCAGACTTAAATTCTCAGACAAAACAATCAATTTATTCCTTACACACATAATGGGTTTACACATCAAAAATAACTAAGAGCTTGACACAGCAGTCAAAGAACAAAGCTGAATATTCAAATATGTATTCTATCTTATGTTTGAATATAGATGCATACAAGTTTTGTGTTTTGTTAAACTACCATGATGGAACAGGAGATATTTACAATGGACCATATTCTGGCCAGGTTTAAACATCATTCATTTCTACTAAATTTACTTTAATAGTATATTTGAAAATTAGGTAGAGTTGAACCAGTGTTTTTTTATTTCAGGTAATATAATGACTTGACAAGTTATTTAATCAAATTTTTAAAAAGAAAGAATTTTGAATGGGAAACCTCCACGTATAAGTCCAGGATTTTATTCAATCAATATATATCTGCCTTTCTATTTGCCTTCTTTTCAAAATCAGAGCATAATCTTTTGTTAGTAAGAGATGGTGGAGAAACTATTTATAATGTAAAGTTTTACATTACAGTTGTCTTCGACCTTCAGCACTTCTCTTATTCATGGGATTTCAGGGAATATAGGACGGTGTTTCTCATATGTGGGGTTTTTGGGCTGTAAAATCTTTTTTGTCACCTAAAAAGGGGAATTTCGGGAAGACAGAGACACCTGCAGTGACAGAATGTTGGGTAAGAAAAGTGAAAGATGGAAGAGAAGGGAGAGTTTACTTTGTTTGGAGTAAAGAAAAACTGCATCAGAGGAGAGAAAGAGATAACAAGGTAAATTAGTTGTTGTTGCTCTTTATAAAAGAAAAAAAGAAAAAAGAAACCAACAACCAAATATCAGATAAAATAAAGTGAACAAGTCTCCTTTGAAGTTTTTGAAGACAGAACTTGGTGATTACTTTGTTATTTTAATTTCTTCATCTGAATCTACCGCTACTTCTTTGCTTACCATTGCCTCCTAAACTGGAAGATCTCAGTTCCTGGTTTCAGTTTGGACCAAAATCTCTTGAGAATACCTTTCAAGATGTGGAGTACTCTTAAATCAGAACTAAAACTCTAACCAGGATTTGATCTTGAGTCTAGAGTAGTCCTGCCTTTCTTTCAAATGACCCGTCCTCAGCTTGTTGCTGCTCAGAACTCAGTAAGTTTTGAACTCACTGATATATTTCTAGTGCTTTAAGCTTTAGAAAGCACTAGCTAAGGCCTTTAAGCTTTACAAAGAACTCCAAACCTAAGTAGCCTAAAATTTAGCCCACCAGATATAAAATACTTAAAAAATACTCTTCAGTGTCCAGAGTCAACTACCTCTCATTCTAAAAAAAAATCCTGGGGAAGGAATGTAAGATTTTGAAGAATTAAAGGGTCACTATTTGAATGAAAATACATTAAGTATATTATTTTCAGTAATGAAATAATGATATAAAATATTTTTTTTTTAGTATTATTAGAGAATACATTTGTATTTAATTAACTGAAAGTCTAACTTGATAAGCTAAAATTTTCTGTAGAGTCTCTCTGAATCTTGCACTGAGTGACTTCTTTGTGTAGTTATCACTCCTTGATTGCTGGATGGTAAACTAGTTCATTAAGGGCCAATCCTTTATGTCTCAAACATAAGACATAAACAAAGCTTAATCATCGTTAGTCCTAGAGGTCTTCCACTGCAATCATCTTTATTCTGTTTCTCCACAAAATACTCTTACAGAAGATAAATATATATAGCACTGGATTATTTATGTAACTTTAAATAATTTCCTTTAATTGCATTAAACTTCAGTGAATGTTGTGCATGTGATGGGTTTAAAGCTTTCATCATAACTTCATAAAAGTTCTTTCAGAGCCTGTACTAGAGAACAATCACTCTGAATCGCTACTAACTAATGTAAGCATGCAATTATTTTACATGTTCCTCTCAGGGGTTCTCTTGGTAAAATTTTTTAAATTCATTTATAAAAAATTAATGACAATGTGAGTTTAACTTCCTCTGTATCTGGGTTGATTGCAATAATTACATAGAGAGAATGATTCAAATATCTTTATTAAAAGTATAATTTTTAGATGTACCCTTTTTTTGTTTAATAAGTAGCTCATCTAAACTTCATAACATTGCCATACAGTGCAATATACTTTACCTTCAAATCAATAGGTTACTTAATACTTGTTTAAATAGTCTGTCTTTAGTCTTAGAAAAATATATTGCTGCCTTCCTTCCATGCATTCTGCATACTGGCAGATATAAAGATTAGGCAACATCTTATTTAGAGGATAGTTTTCCCCCAAAGAAAATTATCTGAAAAAATATATAGTAGGGCTGAAAGCATTTCTGAAAGTATTTTACAGGACTATTAATACTTTTAATTCCCCCACTGCTGCAAACATGATATATTATTTTAGGCATTTTGTGGATTAAGTAAAATGCCCATAAAATTATCAGCCCAAGAAACGTGGTGGGTGTAGGTGGGGAGTATGTGTGTGCAACAGAGGGAGTGAGCTGAAGCTAAATATGAAACTGAATATGAACTAAATATGAGTTCGTGTACATCTGGAGGAAGAAAGGGATCCCCACAGCTCTAAACCTGGTTGTGTCTGTTCTAAAATCTCATAAATTTCTGCTTAGCAGTCCAGCTGGGCAGAATGTTAAAAGAACATCAAATAGATACTCGTCTTGATAAACCAATTACGTTGTCAGTTCCCTTGATCAGCACAAGCTTGACAAAGCATGCTCCGAGCTTGTAACTTTCGCCTAGAGCTCACAAAACTTACAGAGGTGATCTATGGAAAGGAATGAATTATGTGAAGATATAGGTTTTCATGAACTGGTCCTTAAGTATCAAATCTTGGGCTGCAGTTGTTCAGAAGTTGGGTGGTACCAGCCCTGGGGTGGAGAGAGACAGAAGGATATTTAGGAAGTGGATGTATTGCCACTTCCAGCTGATGGCTCCATACCATAACTGTCAGCTGTGACATCTACCTTAAGAGCATAGCACCTTTCAAGTCCTTTTGTGTCTGCCATTGAACTATGGACACACTGTGTGAAATCACACTGTGTGAAATCCTGGCCTTGCAGACAAAACTCTTGCTGACTATCTGGATTTTGTGCCCATCATGTGGAGCGGGGAGAGGCTGTTTCTGCCATGTGTATTCCTGAAGATGCACCCCAGGCCTGAGTGGTTGGAGTCTCTGACCAAGATGGACAGGGACATAAGTTAAACATTTGCACAGCAGAGAGGAGAAGAAAAATTTGTATGAGTCTTCTGTTTTGTGCTTGGGCTGGGTCTGGGTCGGACAACTACACACTGCCCAATGAAAGAGAAAGGAAAATTATGCAAAACTGTGTGTCTGGAAAGTGTAATTTGTAACTGTGAGATGCATGTATAAAACAGCAAGAATTTGGTGGGAGTTACTGGTACCCACATACCTGCATACTCCTTAGGCCAGATTTTGAGTGTAAGTCTCTATGACAGTTATCATTGTGGCGGTTTTATTGTTTTGGTTTGGTTTCTCTTCCTCCTGGAATTAAAATATAAATTCCAAGGAGATTTCAAGTGAAAAAAAAAAATAAATCTTTCAAATGCTATTTTTTAAGCCAACATAGCTGAAATAGAAATTTCTAATTTTGACTTAAGTCTTATTTAAACATCCTTAAGTTAAAAATACTTATGAAGCCAATGTAGTGATGTTTTGGATTTTGTGACACGTAATGTTCCTTTGAATGAATGGAAGGTGGCAACTTGACAGAGATATATGTATTAGATCAGAATAGTACTGTGATTTTTCCTTGAAGTTTTGCTAGTTCACTGCCTGGTGCTTTTTAATTCATGCTAGTACATAAATTTGACACATTGAAGTATTGAGTATTCAGCGTTAGGTTTCTGATAGAGCAAATGCAATCCCTTGGCTGTCCAAGAGTATAAGTGGTTTGAAACATGATCACAATGCCTGGGAGAAATCCTTCTAATAGGCACTAGAGAGGCTTGGCATTTTTAGAGGATAAAAGCATATGGTAGTCATACAAGAAGGTGCTCCTTTGAGACAGAATTAACATGAGATATTGATAGTAGTTCTTTCAGATTAACATGTTGCATAGTTATTACTAGTTTCGTTTGCATTTACTTAATGCATTTCTTCAAGGTACTTACTTCCTCATGAGGGATTGTCTTCTAATAAGCATTATGACCAAGTGCTGTGTGATGTAAGATAAGTTCCAGCATATTCTCTGAAAAACATGCTGGAAGTGCTGAAATATTGCCAGTTGTATAAGACCAGAAATAACCCGTTGAAAGATTAAAAACTCTTTAGAGTTCTTTGCAAAGGCACATTAAAAAAAAAAACTACAGAAAAGCAGAATAGTGGGATTTATAAGAGTTCTTATCTTTTGGCCTCTCATCATTTGAGTAGATTTTGCCTGTTTGCTTGTACCTTTGCAAGCTTCATTAGAACAGGCCGTTACGGTGGTCTTTGGCAGAAGAAACTGAAACATGCAAAAAGCACATCACAAATTTTACAACAAAATAAATGTTTTGGTTTAGTAAAAGGTTGGTAGAGTTGGTTATACAATGAGTCTTGCCTTCTGGAGTCTAGGACATTTGCCAATTAATCAAAATTATACAAGACAGGTTATTCAAATTTGAATATCAGCAAGGTTCAGAATAGTTCTGTTTCATATTCAAGCCTTATTCTTCATACATCTATTTAAGAAATATTGCATGTGTCTGAAAAACGAAGTGATGTCTTCATGATAAAATAGAAGTGGAAAAGATGCTTGTAAATGAGTTTAAACAATGTATTGCTATAAGGACAAAAATACTACTGAGTGCTAGGCAGTATTCTAGGTGTATCAAAATACTAAGCTATTCTATGGGAACCACTTCAGCTTGAAAAAAAAAAGTTGTCCAGGACCCTTAGAAATACAGTTGAAAAAAGGTATATTATATTTAGTGGGCCTGTTATTATAAAAATTGTTGTTAACATGAATTCTGGCCAATATTTTAAATCTGAAATGTTCATTTGACTGAAACAGAGTACATAATTATATAACCTCTTGCTAGTAAGAGGGTTTTGTTTCTTTTTTTTTTTTTTTTCTCATGCTACAGATCCTTTGCAAGTCTATATCCTGTGTTCCTCTCTTCAACTCTGTTTCAGAAATCAGTCCTAAAACCCTTTTAGCACAAAATTCTGAAACCTTATTTCTTCTTGCAAGGCAACAGGAATAGGAACTGCATTCCAGACAGGGTATCATGCATCATGCAGGGTAATGTATATTATGGAAGGGTAATATTAAAAACTGGAAAAGCAAACAAACCCTCCTAATTTTCACAAATCCTTGCAAAGCTAAGTCAGAAAAAATTAAGACTCAAATCAACTAAATGGAAGCAAAACAAACAAAAAACCAAGACCAGAAGAGCCCACTCACAACAAAAAGTGCTTGGCATACTTCCTTTATAAGATGTCCAAGGAAGCTGTGTCTTAACTGAAATTTTGGTCAATCACCACGTGTTAAACAAGTGTAGTGTGAAAAACAAATATAATGTTGGCTTTTTTTTCTTTTTTTTTTTTTTTTTAGTTCTGTCTTTTGTTTTGCTCACTCTGATAGACCCTGAAATAGTTTCCTTTCCAGTTTTGTGCCAAGAACAAGAAAGCTGTTTAGGTTTGCCAGACAACTACATCATCACTTTCTCTGTAACTTCCTGCTATAATTTGAAGAAGTCTACAGGGTGTGTTGCTTGCTATAATGTAAGTTAAACCCCCAGTGGTTTCTTTCGTGTGTGCCTGTATTTGTTATTACATGTTTTACAAGAGATATTGGCAGCATAAACAATATTGTGTGCTTCCTAGTAAATGAGGCAACTAATGGTGGTTTTTGGTGTTTCCCTGATTTAAGAAAATGAAAAATCTGACATGTGTTTAGAGTTCTATCATTCAGACACTTTTTTTTTTCTTTTTTCAACATTTTGTAGGGGAAGTCAGAAGAAAGTGTTAGCTGATTAGTTGTGATTTGTAAATTACATTGTGAGAAAGGTTTTACTTAGTTCTGCCCCTGCTAAAGCAAGTCACAATGCTGATCTCATTGAGTGGAGTAGAACCAGTCATATATTTTCAGTGTGTTTTCTCTTCAGAGTCACTAGAGAAACAGTAAGAGTTTTAAAAAAGGCAGGTGAATTTAGAGATCACAAAGAGAATATTTATAGCCATTTCTTAGTGTACATGATTTTTATATGAATTAGTATAAATGGTGCTGGCTTGCTGAGATGTGGATTACAGTAAATTTACTGATTTAATATATATACACAGACTTGCTTTACATAGGAAAACAAATGAGTATCAGTGTGACTAACCTACTCTGAAATTTCTCCATGTCATTCTATAGGAACTATAAATATGAAGCAGAATGATGTTAACCTGATTTTTTTTAATACCAAAGGCAGCAAGTGGAGAAATGTCATAAAATCAAATTTTGTATGACTGTCACAACTTGTCACCTACGTAATTTATGCTGTAAAAACATGAATGCAGCAGGATGCTATACATGATTTATAAAGATATAAATAGTAAACAGTGCTTGAAAGATATAATTTTTTTTTTATTGCTGGCTATTCTATAACCCCATTGTGTAATGCTGAAAATTGAACTAGTTTCACAGTTTTTAACTTTTTGTCTCCAGTAAATCATTCCCATTGGAGAGGGGTGTGCTGAATTGGCAGGCAACTGTGAGACCAGCTAGATTTCTGAAACCTAACAATCAGGGAAGTTTAAAGAGTCATGTAAATACAGCCTCAGATTATTAGTAGGAGGCATTGTTGTCAAATTTTAAACCATAAAAATCTAGAAAATGTAGGGGCTTTTTGACAGCTGATATTTTGTCTGTGTTGAAGAACTCTCTGACTGTACTTTAGAACACTGAATTTCCTGCTTTGTGAGGAAATAGAAAAAAGTGTGTTTTGGGGGATGAGGGAGGAAAACTGGCATAATTTTTAGGGGTGTAAAACTTAATAACCTACGAATGTCAGCAGTGAGTTATGAGGATGCTATTTTGGATATTAATTGAGACTGTATTGGTATATATAATACTAGATTGAGTCTCTGTAGACTGATATACAGCTACTGATATGGTATTAATCATGAGATCTTTCATATCAGGGAGATGCAGGCATGTCGGTAAGCTAAGTTCATTCACTACGGTTCCCATGTGAGTCCCATTACTGGTTTCTAACCAGCCTGAATTAAGACCTGATCTTGGTCTGAAACACTGACACAGAGTCATTTCACTAGCTTTTTTTCCCATGTATTTCTTTTGTAAACACTTTTTAACCAGGCTACTTGCGCTGCCTCCTAAGCCAGTCCGAATAATAATAATAATAATAATTATTATTATTTAATTTTAGATTAGGTTTCTTGAGCTATATGTCTTGGGGAATATTTTAATGTCACATTATTTCTATCTCTGGGTAATCATCTGCCACTTTAAATACTAGTGTCAGGTAAAGACTCAGAGTCCCTCAGGCCAAAAAGCTCCTGCTTTCCTCCACTATAAATTAGGGCACATTAGGATTTACCTTCTCTTACAGTTGTTTTTTTGTTCTTTTCCTG